>NC_058409.1:104056066-104166608 GCF_002201575.2 Neomonachus schauinslandi | reverse complement strand
GGAGGGGCAGAGGGAGAAGCAGACTCCCTGCTGAGCAGGGAGCCCGACGCGGGACTCGATCCCGGGACTCCAGGATCACGACCTGAGCCGAAGGCAGTCGCCTAACCGACTGAGCCGCCCAGGCGCCCGGCAGTGGGTCCATTTTGGCCCTGATAAATAACAAAAGCTTTTGGCAGAGAGTCTGGGCCTGGTGAGTGCACGGTGAATGTTACCCCGCGGGCTCACACAACAGTCATGAAGGAATGGAATGGCGGGAGGATGATGCCGCTCATCACTTCCCTGACAGCCGGTGCTTCTGTGATAGTCAGGACTCCCAGAATGAGGAAGTGCCCTCTGCGTCCTCTCTCTCCAACTTCCGACAATCAAATGGTGCCAGAAAGCCCGTCTGTGGTCATTCTTGCTCCTCGCCAGCTACCATGCAGTGCCAGGTAAAACAGATAAAGAGGAGGCACGACGGAGCGTCAGTCATATCAGGAAAGCCATTTGTTTACGTAGGCAGAGACCAGCACCCTGTTATCCTCTTGCCCTGGCTCACGTCCAGGCCATAATCATATCCCCTCTCCCCATAAATCCCCATGTGGCTCTTGCAGGAGAAGAAATCGCTGCTCTTCCAGAGTTCTCCACAAGCGCTTTCTCTTTGCAGTGCTTGGAATTAGTATTTGGAAGACTATAGGCATTTATAAAACATTGCCAGACACTATCCATTAGGTATGCTCTTAAGCCATCTCCAAGCTGGGGAATAAGCTTCTCCTTCTTCTGGGAAGGAGTGGCCTGTCTTAGGAACTGTCTGATTTCTTTGGGCAGGACTTTTCTCTTTATTTAAAGGTTGTGTCCTTGTGGCTTGGGCGTCAGAAACAGAAATATGTAATGCCTCACGGATGAAAATTGGATACCAGAACATGTTAATCAACAGTGCCCATATCTGCTTTTTTAAACTTGATGCTCCAAGACTTAAAAAGAAAAGACCGAGCATAGCTCTGTGCCGTGCTCGGTGGGTTCTTGAAGAACTGATGGCATTTCAGTTTTAGTCACTGGTGGGTTTGCTAATGCCAGCCTGTGGCACTTATTGTAAGGATGTGGAGCCTTTCACAGTGTTCTCTGCTGACCTGTGAACACCTTGATTTTGATCAATAGATCTTTTCCTTTTTTTTTTTTTTTAAGATTTTATTTATTTATTTGACAGAGAGATAGAGCCAGAGAGCACAAGCAGAGGGAATGACAGAGGGAGAGGGAGAAGCAGACTCCCCGCTGAGCAGGGAGCCCGATGTGGGACTCGATCCCAGGACCCTGGGATCATGACCTGAGCTGAACGCAGACACCCAACTATCTGAGCCACCCAGGCGCCCCTTGATCAATAGACCTAAGCTGCTACATTCTTAATTAGATCAAGATAGGATCTAATTTTAGGCTGAGGTTATACTAAATGAAGTATGATATCCTGGGTTGAATCTTGGAACAGAAGGAGGACAATAGTAGATAAATAGGGGGAAATCCCAATAATTTCTTTAGTTAATGGTAACAGCTCAATTGAGAAGTATTGTGCCAATGCTAATTTCTTGGTTTTATGGAACGTAACATGGTTATGTGAGATCTGAACAGTGGAAGAAGCTGGGGGACAAGTATACAGTAGCTTACTATACTCTCTATGCAACTCTAGATTTTTTCCAAAGTAAAAAATTAAATAAAAAATAGGTCTCATATAGAGGGAGGTGGTTTATGCATCTTGTGCCTTTCCAGTCTACCCCTAGAGGCAATGTCCCCATGTACCTACAGTTCAATGAGAAGCATCTGTGGGAGAATAATGGTGGCAACTCTAGAAGCCATGTAGCCCAAGCCGTAAGCAGTAAGTGATGCTGTGAGGCCCACACAGTTGCGTCTGCAGTGCCTGGGTGAGGAGACAAAGCAGGAAGTAGTCCTCCAAAGTGCCTAGTTGGTGACAGTGGACTCAGAATTGTAGCCCCTGCTCCTTGATGCACACACGTGCTCTACCCCAGAGAGTTTGAATGCATTTGTTTCAGTCATGGCCCTGCCATTTATTAACTGTGCTATTGACAAATTCCTAAACTTCTCTAGTTGTCCATTTCCTTACTGTAAAATAAGGAGATTGGGTTCCATGACCCTTAAGGATTTGTGCAGCTTCAAAATTCTCTGACTTGCTGACCTACATATAAAATACTTTTTATTTATTTATTTATTTAAAAGATTTTATCTATTTATTTGACAGAGACACACAGAGAGAGGGCACACAAGCAGGGGGAGTGGGAGAGGGAGAAGCAGGCTTCCCACAGAGCAGGGAGCCCGATGTGGGGCTTGATCCCAGGACCCTGGGATCATGACCTGAGCCAAAGGCAGATGCTTAACGACTGAGCCACCCAGGCACCCCTATAAAGTACTTTTTAATTGAAATGTTTCCATTCAACTTTCTATCCACTGGAAATCCTTTCAAGACTTAGGGAAAATAATCTTTGGATCTGTAGGGGTCTTGTGTGACCTGTGAGCTCTCATCCACATTATTTTTTTTCTCTGAGTAATCCAACTCCTTACTTCTGTCTAAACGTCTACCAATCCTAGAAAGTGTAAGCGATTGTAAGAGAAATTTTTTCATAAATAATTTATCGTAAAATTTTCAATAGTGACTTTTTGCATGTATTCATATATATTTATTTTTTATCTTAAACATATTATTGACAGTACAGGAATGAGGAGAGATAGACAGATAAGCTATTCCAAAAGGAGGCACACATCATAGGTTGGCTTATAATGGAAAAATCACTGTTACCTTACCAAATTTTATATGAATTAATCAGAAAGACTTTCTGATTCATAGATTAATGTGAATTTGATCCTGTTTATTTAAGTTCAAGTATCATCTTAATGACCCCTTAGCTATTCTTATAATCTTTGACATTGGCAAATCAATATTAAGCAGATTAGGATCGACTAGTATTAAAAATTGAAATTTCTGAATGCTGGAAAAAATTTAGCCAATGTGGTGGATGGATTTTTAAAATTTCAATAACACTTGATTATGACCCACTTTATTATATAAAACCAAAATTAAAAAAAAAGAATCATGTTCACTTGCCAAAAAGATCCTTTCCTGGTATGCAATATAAAATTATTTTTCAATGTTTTTTTTACTAATCTTTGCAAGATCTTGAGGATAGCTATAGTTCCTCAGTGGATTAGTGTACACACAAATACACAAATACCCAAATTAATGCCATTTCTTTTCTTCACAAAAATAAATGAAAGAAGCAGATAAGCAGTTATTCAACTGAAAGGGATAACATTGAAAGGAAAAATAATTGTCATTTTGCTAAATGCTGTAACATCCAGGAAAAAGAGGGTGAATCAACTGAGTAAGCATTTACATTTGTTTTAATATACAGGATAAAGTGATGTCTTCATACGTTATTGCTTCCATGCATAGAATCATTTCTCATTCCACCATTCTAATGCCCTTTTAACTAATTTTGATGCAGGAGTCTTAGTGAAATCCTGAAATTCCCCAAGCTATGTTAAATATCTAAATTTATTTCCTTTTCTTTAGAATAATGAAGTAATAACTTCTTTTATAGTTAACTTGACCTTTAATCATTATCCCTTTGATAGTAAATTTAAAAAAAACTGTAGTTTTTATTTATTTTATTTTTTAATTTATTTTTATTTTTATTTTTTATTTTTTTTAAAGATTTTATTTATTTATTTGAGAGAGAGAATGAGATAGAGAGAGAGAGCATGAGAGGGGGGAGGGTCAGAGAGAGAGGCAGACTCCCTGATGTACAGGGAGCCCGACGTGGGACTCGATCCCGGGACTCCAGGATCATGACCTGAGCCAAAGGCAGTCGCTTAACCAACTGAGCCACCCAGGCACCCTTCACACCGTAGTTTTTAAATGATGATCAATCATATGGAAAATTAAGTTTTTTGTATTGCACCTGCAATTAATAGTTCTGTGACTTTACAAAGTCAGGAAACCTTGTTAAGTCTCAGTTTTCTTAGGCATACAGTGAGCTTAAATTCTTGCTGAATTTACATCAGAGGCTTAATGGATTTCAAAGTGATTGTAGAGTACACAGAGCTATATTCTGGGCAGTTAGAACAGTCCATTTGGTATTTATTGTGTGCTTACTATGTGCCAGGCAACACATTCGTGGTGCAGCAGTGAGCAAAGCAAAAAATAAATAAATAAAAATAAATAAAATTTTTTTGAAAAAGGATCTGGGGGCACCTGGGTGGCTCAGCTGGTTAAGCGTTTGCCTTTGACTCAGGTCATGATCCCGGGGTCCTGGGATGGAGCCCCGCATCCGGCTCCCTGCTCAGCGGGGGAGCCTACTTTTCCCTCTCCCCCTGCCCCTTCCACTGCTTGTGCTCACTTTGCTATCTCTTTTTCTCTCTGAAATAAATAAAATCTTTAAAAAAAATAAATAAAAATTAAAAAAAGGATCTGTGCAATTACAATTAAGAAAGACAACCAATGAGAAATTAAGATACTTTCAAGTAGAGATGAGAAATGTGAAATAAATTGAAGAGGGTAATGGGTTGGCAGAAGGGAGAGGCTTACTTGAGGTAAATGGTTGCAGAAAGCCTCTTTGAGAAGATGAACTTTGAGTTAAGAGCCAGTAGTAAGGGAATATATGGAAAGAGCAGTCCAGTGGAGGAGCAAGCTAAGTTTAAGGAACAAATGGTAGGTCGGTGCGGCTGGAGCTTGCTGAATGACGTGGAAGACGAATACAAGAAGGAGCAAGAATGTGCACAGGGGCCAGATCATCCTGGGCTGTCTACACCATGCTGTTCTGGAGTCCTGGATAAGCTGTGTGATTGTGTTACGAATCAGAGTTAATCCATAGAAGATCCTAAGAGTAAAGTACAGAGGCAGTAGTCATATGTGGCAGTTGGCTTTCTTGATTTGTTCAAGGATTGTTTTCTGTTAACACTTTATTTCATAATAGCCACAAAGTCAGAGAATCTATAGATGAAAGCAGAATGTTCCAAGGTAAATATTTGGCCTCTTCCTAGATTCTTCCATCATAACTCATAGTTAATTGATCTCCATCATTATTTCCATCTTTAAATATCTCTTTATGAACAGCTAAAGAAGATGTGATATATATATGTATATATACACACAATGGAATATTAGTCATCAAAAAGAATGAAATCTTGCCACTTGCAACAACGTGGATGGAACTAGAGGGTATCATGCTAAGCGAAATAAATCAGAGAAAGACATACTGTATGATTTCAGTCATATGTGGAATTTAAGAAACAAAGCAGATGAACATAGGGGAAGGGAAAGAAAAATAAAAACAGAGGGAGGCAAGCCATAAGAGACTCTTAACTCTAGGAAACAAACAAGGGTTGCTGGAGGGGAGGTGGGTGGGTGGGGGGAGGGGTAATTGGATGATGGGCATTAAGGAGAGCACCTGATGTAATGAGCCCTGGGTGTTGCATGCAACTGATGAATCACTAAATTCTACCCCTGAAACTAATAGTACACAATATGTTTACATTTATTTAAATATTCAACTTAGTTAACAATGTATCTCTTTCACCTCTCCCCTTATTTTGCTTCTCCTTGCATCTTGGTTCAGGCCATCATTATTTCTCTCTTGAACTAATGCAGACTCCAAAGTTGCCCCTTGCAATCTGTCTTCCAAATGACTTCTGAAGTGCTTGGTTCTAGAGTCAAATTTGATCATGCTGTTGCCTTCTCCATTCATCCATGCTCACCCCCTCCCAACTGCTTAAAACCCTTGTGTGATTTCTTATCACTAATGAAAGTCCAATTGTCTTTGCATGGGACATGAAGCAGTTCATTTTTTTTTTTCTTCTTCCATTTCCAGACTTGTCACCACTGACCCCCTCCCCCAGACATTTATATGGGTTCTTTTTGTGCTTCCCTAAGTGGTGTACTAGGCCCTTCCCACCCTCTCCCACACCTCTGCATATATTCTTCCTTCTACATAGAATGCTTTGTGAATGTCCATTAGCTTCCCAAAATGCTATTCCTCTGTGATTCCAGAGCGTCAGGGATCTTATGTGACAATAACCAAATACTTTTGCTATTTGGTTAATTTTTTGTTTTGCCAACTAAAACCATAAGCCTCTCAAGGTCAGGGACCAGGTCCTGCTTATCTTTACAGCTATAGTACGTGGTGCATTGCTTTCACAAAACAGGCTGTTAAAAAATGCTTAGTGATGGGATGCCTTTTAGATCATGCTATTATGTCTTTGACTCTGGCTAGGTTATAGAAGTGAATTTTAAAAGCATGAAAGCACCTGTTCTGTGCATTGCTCTCTGTTTAATAACCCATTCTGCTTTTGTTTCCTTACCTCTAAAAGGGAGATGGTAACTCCTGTCTGGCAGTGTTAAAATGATTGCCTGCATCCACTGTATTAAAAATGATAAGTACAGTGCCTCATGACTGTTGTCACTAACAGCACTAATAATATAATAATTAGGAGGAATAAAGGATTGAGGACATTGTTTCTGCCCTTAAAACTTTAACTCACTGGCAAAGCAAGATCTGTGTACACAGTGAACTGACAGCCTACCTGATTTGGATTAAGAAGCTCCAGAATACTTTGAAATTTTGATGTATTACAGCAATTCAGAGAAGAAGAAAAACACTCCAGGATGAGGAGAAAAATGACAATGTCTGACAGGTATTAAGCTTATATTCTGTGCCAGGCTAAGTGCTCAGCCTTTCACATGGATTATCTCATTGAATATTTGGTAACTATAGGAGTTGGGTACTTTTTGTACCTCCCCACCCTTGCCACATTTTTTTTTTTTTTTTAACAGACGAGTCAGAAACTCAGAGAAATCCAATAATTTGCCCAACACCACACTGTATCATGAACGGGTCTGTTTCTGATTCTCTAGCTTTGATTCTTCTTTGCTCTGTGGCTTCTGTGAAGCCATCCCAGAGAAGGTTAAGACTGACGCAGGCCATGAGAAGAATCAAGCTTGTCATTTAAAAAAAAGGGGGGGTGTGGTAGGAAAGAGGGGTATTCCTTGTGAATGGGGAGATGGATGAAAGTAGGTTACTGAGCAATTAGAAGGAGTCTGGGATGGCATCCTTTGAAATGAATCTGAGTAGAATAAAGAAATCATATGAAACAATAATGAAAACATGATTGTCAAACGTTAGCTCCCAGGCCTTCATCATATTCTGCCTAGATTTCCCTATGGTAGTCTAGCTTTTCCACTTGTCAGTAAATATCCAATCCATTCTGTAAACCAGAAAGATGGGTATTCCAGTGATGGTATTCTCCACATTTCAAGGTCTTGCAAAAATAATAATAATAAAAATAATAATAATAATACTGTGGCTTTCTGCCGCTTCATCCTCTCACAGGCTTTGCCCCTGTCGTTGGGCCTGCCTTTTGATCCACCTGTAGTTTTCACTATTGCGTTTCTCATGCAAGAGGTGTGTGATAATTCAGGTGTGAGACACAAACTGAGGGATATAGTTCAAAGTCTGAAATTATGGAATTTCTGGAGTATTTTGAGGTTTAGATGGCAGCACAGTATGGGGTGATGATACCTAGAGTGGGGAGAATGGGAAGAGCATGGTCGCAATGATGTTGTGAAGAGCCCACCAGGGGAACTTATAATTTCGCACGTGAGTGATGGAAAGAGGATGCCCAACAAGGCTTACCGGTTTCTCATCTGAAGTTCCAGAAGGACACAGATAACAGCTGAGGTTTTAAGAACAGAATAGCTTTTGTGGGAGGGAATGCAGACGAAGGATGAGTTATGGCTGAAAATGGACTCTCTCGGGAGCTGGCAGGAATCAAAAAATGATGAAGGAGGAAAAACAGTGAACCTCCCAGGAGAGATCAGTGGGTCCAGGGAAAGAGTGGTTTGGTTAAGATGGGATGTATTGAATGAAGCAATAGTAGAAAATCAGTTGATGACAGTTATGTCAATAATACCACCATAATTAGTTATCCTAGAATGATTTGACTGGTGAGTAGGGGAAAGACACTTTATAAAAATAACCTAGAATACTTATAGTAAGCTGTATATAGGTCTGATCACTAAGTATTCATTAGTCATGTAATCCTGCATTTTCCTGGTATATAGGCAGTCCTTGAAGGGTTTGCTATGCATGTCAGTACATTCTGGATGCAGAGAAAAACAAAAAGCAGTAAAGCAAGTAGTAAAAAAGAAAAAATCAAATGAATAGAGAAAAAAATTACAAATGCCTCTAGCTCTTACTTTGGGAGAGCATTCTATTCAGAAAAAAATATTTTGTGTGTCTTATTGTCTACCAAATCAACTACAACAGGTTTTTATCACCAGTATAAGTTCATTTCTGTTGTGCACATAGAGCCGGTTTTAATCAATCATATTCTTGTTCTTTGGCAAAGAATATTATCCAAAGATGTAGTAATTAATCTAAGAGAATGTATCATTCCAAGAAACTGACTCAGTGGAAAAGAAAAGGGAAAAAGGAGTTTCTGGTTTTAATTTATCTTTTGAAAAAATAAATAGGGAGCCACTAACTACTTGTACGTAGAAGAAAAATGGAAATATGCTCCAACTAAATTCGTTTGGAAGTCATGGGCTCAGAAAGATATGCTGTTATTTAGACTTCTTATAAAAGTTAATATAATTTTGTTGGTGCTAATCAATAATGAGGAAAGTAAATTAAATTATACTTAAAGGATACAAAATTACTTTGCTCTCATTTGGAAGAGTAAAGATTAGTGCTCATCTCAAATGGACACATTCTTAGCTAACTGTGCACCCAGGTGGCTATTTTTCACTGGTCATTTCTCTTATTTGGGGGATAAGTAAAAGAAATTACTTGATTAGTATAAGTAGAACTACTACCACATTAACCACTTTCAGTCAGTTGGTTGCAGTCTTGATTGCTCTTGGATTTAGCTTAGTGCGGTGGGTATGGAATTCAGTTAAGAAACATTGTTTTTAGTGGTGGTAGTGGGCTTAGTGCTTAGTGCTTGGTGACAGCATGGCTAACTCTCCTGAGTTCATAGATTTGGGGTGTCAGTTGTGCATTATTCTATATTTATATTTATTCTATATCTCCAACCAGCAAAGCTATCTGGTTTTTGTACTTAGAGATGCCAGAGTCAAATCTAAGGACAAAGTACATAGAGTTATTTACTCACAGGTTTGTTCAAATAGAAATATACTGTAGTTACGAAGAATGGCAAGAAAAATAGGTTAGAAACATCTCCAAGGAAGACCTGATGCCATTTTTTAATATACACCGGGAGATAAAGAATCTTGAAGAAAAATAAAATCTTTCTATCCCATAGCAAGCTATGTTCTGTTTTTGAAATTTTAATTTCAATGTAGTTCTAATGTTTTAGTTACTGTGATTACTCTTTTAGAGAAATGATGTGTGCTATTTTGTTTACTTTGGGGAGCAGTTGAAGAACTCCATGTGTTTATCCTTCAAGACTCAGGAAATGTTTGCAGTATAAAGTAATAATTATTCTGACTGATTTCACAGAGCTTTAGAAGTCTGAAGGCTTTCTTTATCTTACACTGGAGGCTGCAAAAGATAGTAGTAATACATTTTGTAATTCTATGTGAAAAAGATGTCCATTAATTGTGTGTTTTTCGTTCTAAATATGTCTGCCTTCAAAAAATATTAGTTCTCCTTCAGTACCCACTCCTTCAGCTTAGGATAGTTATAAGGTGACAAGTTGTCAAGAGTGATGCTTAAAAAAAGGGTACTGGGGCCCCTTTTGTTCTTTATCTCTGACCAATGATACATACTATGAACAGGTGTTTGAATGCTGGATCTAAAACAAAAATGAATGCATCCCAGATAATCTTTTCTAAATTGAGATATTTAAAATGGAATATACCTGGATAGTCTGGAAAATGGCTGGTGGGTCTTTTTTGAGCTAGAGAAAGAGCAAATAGAAGCTTCAGAAGACCTAGAAAGAGTTGTTACTTGATCATTAAGTTCTCCTGAGGGTACTCTATACCATTTATCTAGGGAGTCTGTTTGTTTATTCAACTTTATTAAGGTATCATTTACATGTAGTGCACTGCTTTCCTTTTAAGTGCACAGTTCAGTTTTGTTGGGTGTACGCATGCATGAAGTTACCACTACCACCATGAAGATAGAGAACATTTCCATCATACCCAAAAGATGCCTTAAGTCCTCATGCAGCTTACGCCTCTCTGAATCCCAGGGGACCAGCAATCTGATTCTTGTCACTGTAGATGAACTTGGCAGGGCAGTCTTGTAAGTACACAGTATTTGTTCAATGCAGAACATTGACCAGTTTGACAAGATACAGAGAAGAACAAGGACATTAAGGGTAGGGAGGGCTTAGCGTGAATTCTATGTCCTTTGTCTAAATAGTAACTAAAGAGAATGCTATTTGATAGTGCTTCAAGGGCATCAACATGGACCGAGAAGATTTATAATGAAATAGCTTGCCCTGTTCTAGTATAATGTCAGTTAATCACTGGCATGTCAAAAGCTTAGGTCTTTGAGTGTACTTCAACAGAAATAAATGAATATGAAAGCAGTCATAGCCGTCCCCTTTTACAAATTAGAGAGCTAGGTCTCTCTATAGATACATACCTCAGGTTAATCTTCTTTGACTTGCTATATACCTGCTACAATTCTGTAAGTGAATTTCTTAATGTAATTTTATCTATATAGGTAAATGATAAATGTTACTCTGATAAATGTAAGAGCCTTAGTTTTCCTCTTCTACAGAATGCTGGGCACAGGTAATAGGTGCAAAATACTTAAGCAAATGTCAGGCCATGTACATGTTTAACAAAGGGTAATCATCATTAAGACAGCTAGGTGGTCTAGCAGAGATCAGATCCCACATTTAATTGAATTTATTAATGGTTGTCAGTATATATTGTTTGAGCTTCTGGCAGTGTCTCAAATTTCACACTAATATTTTTCTGAAGGGTCCAATGCTCGGTCACTCTTCTCTGAAGTGAATAATCAAGGCCAAGCTCAGTCTTAGGCTAATAAATAACAGTCCTTCAAATTGAATAAAAAGAACGGCTGTTGACATCTTTCCTTTTGTCATCATTGCTTCCTTGTGGTGCTGTTTTTAAACACATGTATAAGCTTACGTTTTAGAGACCTTTTGTGTAGTTCATTAGATGTTAACTATGAACATTTTAATATGTACTTTTACACTTTTGGTGCATGTATACACATATCAATTTTTTCAACAAAAATAATTTATACGACATGCGTGGACCTATTTTTTAAAAACGAATGTACTGATAACATATTTGGCAATAAATGCAGTTGTATTTATCCATTCCTCTTTTGCTAGGTATTTGAAGTATTTTTTTTCTCTATTAAAAACAATGCTTCTATAAACTTTATTGTATATAGATAATTGCATACTTGGTGGATTTTGGTGCCTAAAAACATCACTTCTAAGAAAATATCTTAGGGTTAAATTATGGGCATGTAAGGCTTTTAGTGATATTCATGAATTGTCCTCTATAGATTGTGCAACTTATTCTACCCCTACTACCTGAATGGATGCATATTAGTAAGTTCCTGATTTTCCAGTTTTTTTCATATATTGCTACAGTTGAACATGCAAACATAAAAAAAAAAATAAAACACAAGAGGATATAGTCATTTTTTCCAGATTAGTCAGTGAGTACAAAGAGATCAGCTAATCATTTCTGAGCTGAAGAATGGCAATTTGGAGGGCGTGTATCTGGATTTGTCCTAGATAAACAGGGTGGGCAACTTTGAATCTTCTCTAAGTCATATGAGGGAGGATAGTTCTTTGCAGTAAGCTCTTTTCTGGAACACAAAAGGATAGGGAGATTTCTTGACCTTTGCTATTTTCCAGGAGCACAGGGCTCAGGTCACGTTCCACGCTGTCAGTCCAATGCAATCCCAATTAAAATCCCAACAGATATTTTTGTGGAAATTAACAAACTGGATTCTAAATTTTATACGGAAATGCAAAGAGCCAAAAATAGTCAAGGCATTTACGAAGAACAACCAACTCTAAGATTTAATATTACAAGTGTTAAATAACAAAATTTAACCAAGCAAATTTGAAGATGTAATTGGCTTTATTAAATGATTTGTGAGTCCAGCAGCTCCCCATCTAGCAAGTAGACAGTCTAAGGAGTTGTACCAAATGGAAGGTTTTTATAAAGGGAATGTGGGGGCAAGGAAGTCAATGGCAAAAGAAAAGAGTTGTTCCAGGCAAGGCATCTTGTAGGGTGCAGATGCCTTCCTCTTCCTTTGAGGGATGGAGAGGGCCCACGTGGCAGACTCATTGGTGCTGCTGAACAGTTCCTGACCGACTGTTAAGACTACAACATTTCTGTGGGAGCTTGAAACTGATAATGTATTTAGCATTGTTTTGGGAACTTGGTCTAAGTGACAGCATTTTAGGCCTGTGGGCTTTTGTTTTTGTTTATTAACACAAATTATTGAGACCTATTACAAAGCTCTACTAATTAAGACAGTAAAGTATTGGCAAGAGTCGGACAAATGAAAAGAACAAGCTAGAGAATCAGAAACAGACCCGTTCATGATACGGTCACCTGATTAATGACTGTGAATGACTGATTCAAGTAATGGCCCTGATTCCTCCTCCCTTCCTTTTTCTGTAGCCATTTTCCACGTGATTGAAGTTTTCCCACCAGAGGGTCAGAGTCTATTTCCCTGTCCCTTGAATCTGAGTTTGGCTTTGTGAGTTGCCTTGACCAGTAAGATGTTAGCAAGTGTAAGCTATGCAAAGGCTAGGGGAAAAACCAAAACCAAAAACCCACAACACTGGCACGTTGCCACTGTGTTTTCTCTTGGCCAGCATCAAGAGGCATCCAGGCTGGTCTGTTGGAAGAGCTACATAGAGCAGGGAGTGCCCTGTTATTCTAGTTGTCCCAGCTGGGGCCATCTTCTAGAGGTAGAAAACTGGAGTGTCGAGCAAGCCTTAGCCAGATTTCAAGGAAAGACAAACATTGAAGGAATAAAAGAGACAATTAACTCGAGGCAAAATGAAAAGTTGGAATGAAATTGAAATAGTACTCGACTTGGCTTAGTAATGAAAAATATTCACATAGTCATAATAACAATTTAAAAAGCCACATATGGATTTTATTAAAGATCTGATGAAATTATACCAAGAGGAAGAAGGAGGGGAAGTAGGTGGGCGGGGGGGAAGGTGGCTGGTTGACAGAGTTAAATCATCATCTTTTACAGTAACAAATCAGTGAGTGATAGCTAAACATGGAAGATCGATAGCTATAGTACTGTACTCATATGAATTGAAAATATGAAGGCAAATACCAGAAGGAAAAACTGAAAGGGTTGAAAATGTGTCTCTGGGATGTGGGAGGCTAGGGAAGGATGACAAGGGGACAGATGTTTTCATTTTAAGTCATCTTTTGAGTTGATCTTTTAATGATGTAAAAATAGTACTTGGATAATTTTTTTTTTTTAAATAGTTGGTATCAGAAGCTATCCCTACCTAAACTCTCCTAAAATCTTGGTATTGTAATGTATCCTCTTGTTTTCATTGATTCCCCTTTTCCCTCCCCTGTCTGAAATTCATGAGATTTCTTAAAATATCCCAAATCTGGAGTCTTACTAATGAAGCTTTGATTCAATACAAATAAAAAGAGTACAGCTGGTTCTGAAGACAATGCTATCCCTACCCCTTGAGTCCTTCCTGCCTGCTAGTTCCTTATAGCCAAGAGTTCATTATGTCTGTAAGCAGAAGACAAGGCCACCAGGATAAGAACACAAGTGACGTAAGAATCACCAGCCTGTGGTGATGCCAGTTACATCAAAAACACCTAAGTGACCCAGTGCTGCCTGCGGTTGCCCTAAGGCTAAGATTGGGTCCTGCCTTTTATTTCTTTGGAAGAGCCAGTTATACACAACAATAAATTTATAAAATAGACTGGGTTTGGGATGCATACTCCAATATTCAGTATGCTTATGTCCTCTGATAAGCCTTCAAACACCCATTCAAGGAGTTATTATTCTCCCTGGATTCTCACTTCTTACATATTTTTCCTTTTAACTCAGTCTCTCTGAATTCTTTTATTTGTAAAATTGAAATCTAAGTCCTTTGGTTCAAATGTTCCAATGGTGGTGGTGGTCAGATAGTAAAATGACTTGCTTTATCATACTATGTCTATGTCATTTTCCTTTCATTTTTTTCTACCCTCAGTCTTCAGCTATCTATTCATTGTTTTTTTTTTTTTTAATCTGTGCATTGTTATCCTTTTTTTTTTTTTGCCCTTGATCAAAAATGAAGGCCTGCCGTTGTCAGATACCTACAAATTAACTTGAAGTTCAGGATATTCCAACATCTAACTTTCCCCAAGGAAAACTTGCCAGAAACAGTGTGTTTCATTTATAACAAATTTCACAAAGGCCCTTTCTGGTGGGACCTCAACAAATGTCACCTCTTTTGTGGGTCTTTTAAGAACTCAGTGGACTATGATTTTTACAAACCAAAATAAAATAGCTGTATCTCTCATGTGCTTTCTTGACACTGTTCATTACTGCTGTGTGTTCCAGAACTCACTCAGGACTTGGAGGTGTTTTTGATCTGCACCAAACAGCTGTGATTAGACAGGGAATAATGAGCCATGATGGAGACATCCGCTCCTCGATTCTTATAACTGGCCACTCTGATGACTACCAGTGTCACTGGAGGGTTTTCCTGGCAAAAATATCCATTTTCAAATTTATGAGATTCATTCTACTTCATTTATTTACAAATAGGTGTTGAGCACCCCCTATGCCAGGGCTTGAACTAGGTTGCTGATCATAATCAAGGGAAACTTCCTGGTGCAAAGTGAAGGTCAGACACAAACATGGGCAGGACTGTCCAAGTTCTAAGGTATCAGGATCACAGTTGGTGGAAGGTGGGTGGTGAAAAGGGACTGGTCATGATCTATCTGTGCTGATACATGCCTGGTACTCTTGTTGCCATGTGGTCTGTTGGCCATTGAACTGCCATTGAAATCTCATGAATTTCAGACAGGGGAGGGAAAAGGGGAATCAATGAAAACAAGAGGATACATTACAATACCAAGATTTTAAGAGAGTTTAGGTAGGGATAGCTTCTGATACCAACTATTTAAAAAAAAAAAAATTATCCAAGTACTGATCTGGGATTGGAGTGAGGCAAGTGAGATACCCAGGGTGCAACCAGGATGAATCAATCACCCATCATCCCTACAGTTCAAGTACAGCTTTTCCTCAGATGTTTGCAAACTGCTTTGGGGCATGTGAAATCATCCTTCTGCTCAGACTCCATGTTAGCCTTAAGAGAGCACCTTCAGCACTAAGGCTCTGTCTGTTTGGAGGCTGCTTTTGGGCAAATGAGTTGTTTTGTTACCCTGAGTCATTCTCTGACTGTGTGCAGAATTCCCTCTCTGCCTACATATACAGCAACAGGTTTTCTCTAGAATTCTCCTTTCTTGGGCTCCAGCCTACAGTTGATATATAGGTCCTCTTTGCTCTCCAGTCTTTCTAAACTAACATGAGTTTGTCACATCTGCACTTGTTGGAGGGCTTCCTTTTTTTAAAGGAACCTAAAATCTCTATTTACTCCTTGCCTTCCCCTCTACACCTCATCCCAGTTGGGGAATTTTATCTAAATGGGTGGGTGGAATTGGAAATCATCCAAATAGCGCTGGCCTTTACTTATTTCTTTTCTAGGACACTGTGCTAGACTTTTGAAACTCAAGAGGCAAGAATTTACTTAGTTTTTTTCTACATGGTGTTTTTTTTTTCCCCCTCAGGAGTGGAATATAGATTGGCATGGGCAGTGCTTTAATGAGAGACAACAGGTACAGGAAATAAGGCTTAATAAGGGTTTGTGTTTCAAAATATTTAATTAGATCTGGTTAGTTGTGCACCAGACCTAGCATAGATAAAACAATGGAGAAACCAAGTTAAATGACCACAAGAGAGGGAAGGGTACTTTATACCATGGTGTTCAAAGATGGCTTGGTGAAGGAAATGGAAGTTTACTTGGATAATGGGGAATGGTGTGACTTCAATGGGGAGGATTTTGGCAGAAGAGTGACTGGAAACGGCTTTCTCAATGAAGAGAATAGTTGAATAAAGAGAAAAAATCTGAGGGGACGTAGGACTTGCAGGACAGCAGTTTCTTTTGGGCTAGAATATTGAATGCATTCTGTCTAGAATACAGTCTCTACAAATGTGTCCTTGCTGTGAAACCACAGGTGACTTCAGCTTTCTCTGCCAGTTTCCTCCTAGGTTCATGGCAGCCGTGGTGGAACCTATCACAGGGCATTGGATGACAATTAGGTGCATCATACACAGTAACGTTGGGAGCAATGCTTGGAGCCTAAAAAACACTACACGTTAGCTACTATTAGAATTTTGTCAGGGAAAAGATGGGAAAGCTAAGCTACAGAAAGTTCATGAAGGGCCTTGAAGGAGATGAACGTACTGGCTCAAGATGGCTTAGGAACAGATTCATCTGGGCCAGCTGCTGAATTCAAAGGACTGATTCTCAAATAACACTGTGTGTAGGAATGACCAAGTAGTTCATTAGATGTGAGAGCCCAGGCCACCATTTCCCCGCCACAGTGGTTGTAGTTTAGTAGGTACAGGGTGTGGTGAAAAAAATGTGAGGTTTTTAAAATTATTTTTTATTATGTTTTTAAGATTTTATTTATTTATTTTAGAGTGCTAGCAGGGGGAGGAGCAAAGGGAGAGGGACAAACAGATTCCCCGCTGAGCGCAGAGCCCAACATGGGGCTCGATCTCAGGACTGACTTGGAGACCCTGACCTGAGCTGAAATCAAGGGTTGGATGTTCAACAGACTGAGCCACCCAGGTCGCCCCGAAAAATGTGTTTTTAACAGCGATGGTTTTCTGACCTGGGATTGGAGTGAGGCAAGTGAGATACCCAGGGTGCAAAATTGGAAGGGTCCTCTCACCTCCCCGTGGGTGTGTTTGTGTAGTGTTGGCCCTGAGAGTGAGCGCCTCCTTAAATTTTGCCCTCTAGAGGCCTTCACTTCATTCTGGCCTGGACCCTGAGATTCTGCTGCTGGTGGAGGAAGAAATCACTCATTCCTTCACGAGACCTATTTCTTGAGTATCTGCTGTGTGCCTGGCATTATTTCAGATTCTTGGCCTGCATCAGTGACCTCAATGGACAGAGATTTAGCAGGAGAGACAAAAGAATAAACGTAAGAAGTAAATCGTATAGTATATAAGAATATGTTCTATGGAAAAGAGTAAAAATGGAGCCTGATAAAGGTAGTAAGTCATACTTGGAGAGGCTATATTTTGAAGGAAGACTCAAGCCACTTCTGAGGTCCAATTTCCAGTACCTACTCACATTCATCAGGAATGGTTTCCTAAAGCTTCCTATATTGTAAAAGCATTCTGAGACTACCTTCTACCTCAGCTGGAAGTGTGTTCTAGAAGCCTTGGGCACTGTCTGCCATGGGTTCAGTCAGGAAGAAGGGAGTTATCATTTCCATCTATTTGCCTCCTTTCACATACAATACACCAAAAATCTTCGCTCTTTCAACACCTACCATTAAGGCGGCCTGTGGCATACTTGCCAGTGACACAGATGTCCTGTTTTTTTGGAAGCTAAAAAACCTCCAGTTGTTGGAAAAGATTCTGTGAGGAAAATCTAAAGGCAAATTGACTGTAAAATATCACTGAAATGAGAAAGCATGCTGTAATACTAAAAAATTTAGAGAAGAATGATGAATTCTATCATCTCCTTAGTAATTGTCACGCCCAAATGTCATAGAATTTTAGAACTGGAAGGGGACCTTGGCGATCATCTCGCAAAGCAGATATGAAATGAGAGTTAGGAAATGATGAGTGCAAAGATCATTTAATTAAGAAAATCTCCTTTGTAAAAAGAATGATAAAGGGAGAGAGCCGCTATTACTGAAAACAGGAGCCCACGGCCAGGCTTATCCATCAGAACACATGGCAATTAGATGTTTGAAGACAAAGCGGAGGAGACTAAGGGCACAAAAGGACAAGAATAAATCAGCAAAATAAATGAGGCCAAAAAAAAAAAAAAGAGACATAAAGCACTGGGGCTTTTGAAGTTCGTTTGTTAGGTTCTGTTTTATGCCATTTCTAATGTACAAACAGAAGAACATGTTATTGAGTGCAGGATATCTTAAAGCTCCACATGACAGCAATTTTTTGAATACTTCATTAAGTAAATGAGCCACAATTAAAGGCTGCTGATTCTGTGGTTGGGAGCATTGGGGAAAATGCCTTAGAGCATTTGCTCATTCATTCAATGGTTATTCACTGCACAGAACTAGGTTTTCTTTGGAAGATACTGACAAAAAGAGAACCATACCTGCAGTCTGCATAAATCTAAGGGGAGTTGGTTTCCTTTCTGGTGTTGAAGAAAGACCAGTCTTTGGGCTTTTTGCCACATTCTGTTACGTACAGTGGAATTGAGCTTAGACAGGATTTTGTGGTCTGGCTAGTTCAGTTATCTTGTCTGCATGGTCATGTGGACCTGGAAAGTTTTGTCCTAAAATGTAAATCTGCTCCATTAGCAATAGCAACCTAAGAGTCCATAATCAGACTTATCAGAGAGAATGCAAACTGAGGAAATCATCTAGAAAAGTGCTTAGTGCGTAGTAGGTGCTAAATAAATATTTGTGAAATAATTCAATAAGCTGGTGACCCATCTACCATGTATTTCAGACAGATGCAAAAAGAAAAAAAAAGGCATCTGCCTAGAAATAACTTCCTTGGAAGATAATAGGTTTATGAGGGCCCTATCTTGGGGTAGATAAAAATTGTCTAAATCAGTAATATCTGCTTATACCTACTATATGCCTGGCACTATTCCAGGTGCTTGGTGCAGATCAGTGAACACAGTAGACAAAGATACCCATTCTTGAGGAGCTAGACAGAAGAGACAAAAAACTAAAAAACATAATTAACAAGTAAATCCTGTTATGTTAGAAGGTGATATGTGTTATGGGAAAAGTGGTAGAGCAGGATAAAGATGGTAGTTCACACTTTCAGATGTCCCACTTTAAAGGAGGATCCAGATCAGCTCTGAGAATTTGTCTCCTGTACCAATTCAAATCCATCGGGAGTGGTTACTGATGTAGTCATCTTTAAAATTGAAAACCTGATAAAAATCGAAAACCTGGTAGAGTTAACTTCAGAAAAAATGTTTCTTCAAATAATACCACTTTGGCATATATATGAATTTTGTACTTTTCATGGGAATGTCCTACACAAAATAAAGGATCATCGATTTTCACAATAGTCCTATGAATTAGGCACATCAAAAGGTGAATTCATTTTATCCCATTTTTTTTTTATCATGGCAAAATGCATGTAGCGAAAAACTTACCATCTTAACTATTAAGTGTGCACTTCAGTGGCATTAAAGACATTCACAGTGATGTGCATACATCACCATCCTCCATCTCCATACTGTCTTCATCTGGTAAAACTGAAACTCTTTACTCATTAAATACTAACTCCATTCTTCCCTCCCCCAGTCTCTGGCAACCACCATTCCACTTTCTATCATTCTGACTATGCTAAGTACCTCACATAGATGGGATCATACAATATTTACTCTTTTGTGACTGGCTTATTTCACTCAGTGTAATGTTCAGGTTCATCTGTAATTATGTCAGAATTTCCTTTTTAAGACTGAATCATCATTGTTCATATATATGACATTTTATTTATCCATTCATCTGTCAGTGGACACTTGGGTAGCTTCCATATTTTCACTACTGTGAATAATGCAGCTCCAGACACGGGTGTACAGATATCATAGGTGTGCAAATACTATCAATTCTTTGGGGTATATACACAAGAGTGGAATTGCTGGGTCATAGGGCAAGTTTCTTTTCATTTTTTTGAGGAACCCATCTTACTGTTGTCCATAGTGAGTATACCATTTACATTCTCATCAACAGTGTACAAATGTTGCAATTTCTCCATATCCTTGCTAATACATTTTTTTTTAAAAGTATCTATCCCAATGGGTATGAGGTCATATCTCACTGTAGTTTTGGTTTGCATTTCCTAGTAATTAGTGATGTTGAGCATCTTTTGGCGTGCTTATTGGCCTTTGTATATATACTTTGGAGAAATGTTTATTGAAGTCTTTTGCCCATTTTAAAATTGTATATTTTCTTGTTCTTTGGTTTCAGGAGTTCTCTCTATATTCTAGTTATTAATCCCTTGTCAGATACATGGTATACAAATGTTTTCTCCCTTTCCATGGGTTGCCTTTTTGCTATGTTGAGAGTGTCCTCCGATGCACAAATTTTCATGAAGTTCAGTCTCTCAACTTTTCTTTTCTTGCCTGGGCCTTTGATGTCCTTTCCAAGAAATTCTTGCTAAATCCAATGGTGTGAAGCTTTTGCCTTATGTTTTCTTCCAAGAGTTTTATAGTTTCTGGTCTTACATTTAAGTCTTTAATCCTTTTTAAGTTAATTTTTATATATGGTATCAACTAAGGATCCACCTTACACTACCATATGCTGAAGTCTGGTTTTTCCAGCAGCATTTTATGAAATGACCATCCTTTCCCCCAGTGGATTATCCTGGCACCCTGTCAAAAGTCATTTGACTGTATATGTCACAGTTTATTTCTGGACTCTCTATTCTGTTCAGTTGGTCTAAATGTTAATCTTTTTTGCCAGTACACCACACAGTTTTGATTATTGTAGCATTGTAGTACAATTTAAAATCAGCAAGTGTGAGTCTTCATTGTTGTTTTTAAAGATTACTTTGGCTGTTTGGGGTCCTTTGGGGTTCCACCTGAGTTTTGGGATGGGATTTTTTTCATTTCTGCAAATAAAATTTATTGGGATTTTCATAGGGATTACATTGAATCTGTAGATTGCTTTGGGTAGTATTGATTAATGTCTTAACAGTATTAACACTATTAATTCCTTCAGCCTATGAACTTAAGTTGTGTTTCCATTTATTGAGGTTTTCTTTATTTTAGCAGTGTTTTATAGTTTTTGTTGTACAAGTCTTTCACCTCTGGTTTAAGATGAATTAATTTTTATTTAGTAGATGGGAGCTAAGTGGTGGAATCTTGGTTTTATAGAATAGGTGATGTTCAGGGTGATAATTTAGAATCACCTGATTTCTATTATAATAATTAAAGCTATACCTTGTAGAGATGACAAAAGAAAAGATTATCGGGCTCCTGAAATCAAGATCCCCACTTTGCTAACATCCGTTTATAATCCCAGTTTTGAGTCCAGAGTCTAGATTTTTATTACTTAACCTACTAGTGAGGGATTAAGCACTGAGGGATGGATTTGTCCCTATCAAGTAACAAAAGGTGGATTAATGAGGGTAACAGTTAATTGATTTATAATATGAATACATATTTGCAGTTTCCAGAATATATGTATCTGGTTCCCAGACATCATCTTCCTGAGACTCTTAACTTACGGTTCAAAATATGTGAGGTATGTTACTGGGTTGAGTCTAAAACCCCAAGTTTGTAGGATATTAATCTCATATGCCCCAATAATTTGTTTTGCATGTCTAGTTCTCTCCTTTTCTTTTTGCTAGAGTTCCCTTCCTCCTCCCGCCTATTTCCTTGAGAGAACACAAAGGACACAAAACTTTGAGATGTGGCTCATGACTCTCATTTCCACTCTTAGCAGCTATGCAGGTGCACTGCTAAAAGCAAGAAATCCCCAGCAAAGCTCAGGGAGAGAGAGAGTGAAGCTGTCAATCAGGATCACAGCTCAGTGGGAATCAACCAATGGGTCTTGGGGCTCAGTGGGAACCAGCCAATCACTTTCACAGCTCAGCTGCTGGAGAGCCTGGCTGGCGACCAGCGGCCCACACAGGGGTTTGGGATTCCCTGTTTTAGTTCCATCTGTCTCTCCTTCAGAAAGTTGTAAAAATAAACAAAATGATATGCTTTAATACAATTTAAGAGTGAATCATGATGGAGAAGTTGTCAGATTATTTAAATTGTAGAAAGTGACTTCTAAGGATTCAAGATAGAAAAAAAACAACAACAGCTGTCTTCCACTTCTTTTTTCAGTGGGTTCCTGTTCTATAAGAAAAGTGAGCCTCAGGGAGATAGGGTGTATATTTGATCACTTTGGGGCAATTACTCCAAAAAGGAGTGGTATCATAATCTGATGGTGATGCATTTGAATACTGGACATGTCCTAGATGTGATATATTTGTGAAATTTTAGCATTTTCAATCAGAAAATTCTAATAATGGGCACATACCCCTAAAGAGCTCTATTGGTTATCTTTGTTAATAGGGATTGACAAATTTCTTTCTATAATAGGCCTGATACTATATATTTTAGACTTTGTGGTAATGTGGCTCTGTTGCAATTGTGCTGTCATTGTAAAAGAAATAATAGACTATATGTAAACCAATAACCAGGGCTGTATCCCGACAAAACGTGAATTACGGACACTGAAATTTTAATTTCCTGTAACTTCAACATGTCATGAAAGAGTCTTTGGTTTCTTTTAACCATTTAAACATGTAAAATCTGTTATTAGGTCTTAGGTAGTAATTGGCTGATTCCTGTCTCACACAATCTAATCAACACAATAAATTTGTTCTCAATAAGATGGAAGCCTAATTCTTCAAGCACATTGGTGGAGAAGGGCACCTAGAGTTTTATGCTTCATGATTCTCTCTCTTTTTTTTTTAAGGGCTTTCTCAAGTCACCAGCATCTCAGTAGTCTAGCCATTCAGGAGCACGTGGCTCCTCCCTGATTTCCCTGTGGGTTAGCTTAGTTTGAATAATTAAACTACATTTTATTATCTTCTCCAATTTTCTTTGTTACTTTGTGAAAATAGATAACCTGGTTGTTCAGTTTAGTCCTCTCTGCAGGATGCATGGCTCAGTTTAGTCCTCTCTGCAGGATGCATGTCTCTGTGTGGCAAAGAACACATTCCTTCTGCTCACCCTCTATGTCCCAGTATGTCTGACCCCCTTACAGGCTAGTCATAATAGCATCTCAAAGAGAGGGTAGGGTGTCCCCTTGACCACCAATTGAAGGCTTAATTTCCTACTCTTGTCACAGGATCTTCTGTTTACCAGATACACCAGAATGTCCACTCCCTTCAGAGGAAACCCAGCCACCCAACCACAGAGAGGGAGCCTCGTTCTTTGATCCAAACCACTAAGAAGTTTAATCTTTTATACTTAATCTGATTAATCAAGAGCGCTTTTCTGGGGCTTTGTGTTGCATATTGATTTTATTATTTTTCAGCTTCGTTGAGTTATAATTGACAAATGAGATTGTATTTAGAGTGTAATGATTTAATAAATATATACATTGTGAAAGGATTTCCAGCACTGAGTTCATTAACGTATCCATCACCTCACATATTTACTTCTTTTGTGTGTGTGAGAACCTTGAAGTTGCACTCTCGTAGCAAATTCCAGCTATACATTAGTGTTATCAACTGTAGTCACCAGGTTCTACATTGGATCCTCAGACCTTACTTAAAACTTAAAGTTTGTTTACTTTTTACTAGCCTCTCCTGTTCCCCCCCGCCATCCACCATTCCTAGGTGATGATGATTTTATTGTTTCTATGAGTTCAACTTTTTAATTTTTTTTGGAGCGAGAAAGCATGAGGAGTGGGAGGAGGAGAGGAAGAGGGAGGAAGGAAGGGGGAGAGAGAGAGAATCCCAAGCAGGCTCCATGCCCAGCACAGAGCCCGATGCAGGGCTCGATCTCATGCCTCTGAGATCATGACCTGAGCTGAAACCAAGTCGGATGCTCAACCAACTGAGCCACTCAGACACCCCATTTCTGATTTTATTTGAGTGCTCTCTCTTCTCTGAGTCAGGCTGAAGGTTTGTCTATTTGTTTATTTTTAAAGAAAATTATCTTTTAGTTTCATTTATCTTTTCTGTTACCTTTCTAGTATATATTTCAGTGATTTCCCTCTTCAACTTTATTTTCTTTTTTCCTACTAACTTTAGGGTCAGCTTGTTCTTGTTTTTCTAGTACTTTAGGTATAAAGTTTGGTTGTTTATTTCAGATCTTTTTCCCTATCCCTCGAAACTTCTTAGGATTGCTTTTGCTGTATCTCATAAATTTTGGTATATTATGTTTTCATTTTCATTTGTCTCAGGATAGTTTTTGGTTTCTCATTTGATTTCTTCTTTGACCCATTGATCAAGAGCATGTTGTTTAATCTCCACATATCTGTGAATTTTCAAGTTTTCTTCTTGTAATTTGTTTCTAGTTTCATATATTTGTGATCAGAAAAAAAAAAATCCTTGATATGATTTCAGTCTTCCTAAATTCACTAACACTTGTTTTTCAACCTAACATATGTTCTATCCTTGAGATGTTGCATTGTGCCTGGGAAGAATGCGTATTGTGGTACTGTTAGGTGGAATTTTCTCTCTCTGTCTGTTAGGTCCATTTAGTCTAATGTGTAGTTGAAGTCCAGTGTTTTCTTACTTTTCTAACGAGATGATCTGTCCACTTTTGGAAGTTATACATCAGTCCCCTGCTATTACTGTATTGCTGTTTATTTCTTCCCTCATATCTGTTAATATGTGCTGTATGTATTTAGGTGCTCCACTATTGGGTGCATAAATATTTACAATTGCTATATCCTCTTGATTATTTGACCCTTTTATCATTACATAATGATCATCTTTGTCTCTTGTTATAGTTTTTGGCTTAAATCTATACTGTTTGATGTGAATATAGTGACCCTGTTTTCTTTTGGTTTCCACTTGTGTAGAATATCATTTTCCTCCTCCTCACTTTGCCTATGCATGTCCTTAAAGCTGAAGCAAGTCTCTTATAGCCAGCAAATTGTTAGATCTTGTGTTTTTATCCATTTAGCCACTCTATGACTTTTTATTGGAAGATTTATGCCATTTACACTTAAAGTAATTATTAATAAGTATAGATTTACTATTGCCATTTGGTTAATTATTATTGTTTTTTGTTTTGTTTTTTTTTGTAGCTGTTTTGTTCCTTTATTCCTCTCTTGCTGTCTTCCTTTGTTTTTTGATGATTTTCTGTAGTGGTGTGCCTCGATTCCTTTCTCTGTATTTTGTAAGTATTTGCTATAGGATTTTGTTTTGTGGTTAACAATTTATTTTAATCCGAGAAAAATTTAACTTTGTATATGTACAAAAGCTCTATATTTTTACACTCCCTCCCAACATTTTGTTTTTGATGTCACAATTGCATTTTACATTGATATTGTGTATCTACTAACACATTATTGTAGTTATGGTTATCTTTTAATACTTTTCTCTTAGAATCTTTATACTAGACTTATACTTTCTTGTTACCATTTATTTGGTTTACTTGTCACCATTATAATATAGAGTATTGTGATTTTAACTATATATTTACCTTTACTAACAAGTTTTATACTTTCATGTTTTCCTGTAAAGCTGGTCTAGTGGTAATGAAGTCCTTCAACTTTTCCCTCTCTATATCTCTTTGAGTTCTGAAGGGCAACTTTGTTGATAGAGTATTGGTACAATATCTTTGTTGGCAGTCATTTTCTTTCAGCACTTTGTGTCATGCCATTCTCTACTGGCTTGCAAAGTTTCTGCTAAAAAATACTCTGCTGATTGTCTTATTGGTTGGGGGGGGAAGGTCTCACTGCTTTTAAGATTCTCTCTTTGTCTTTAACTTTTGGCAATTTAACTGTAACATGTTCGGGGTAGGTCTCTTTGGATTCATCTTATTTGAAACTTTCTGTACTTCTTAGATTTGGATATCTTTTTCTTGCCCCAGATTAGTAATTTTCAGCCATCTTTCTTTGAATAAGTTGTCTGCCACTTTATCTTCTTCTGGGACCCCTATAATGCATATATTGGTCTGTAGGGTGGTACCCTACAAGTCCCTTAAGCTATCTTTACTCTTATTATTCTTTTTTTTTTCCCTCCTCTGATTGGATGACTTCCACTGCCCTGTCTTTAATTTCACTGATCCTTTCTTTTACTTGATCTAGACTGTTGAAAATTCCCCACCAGCTTTTTTTTTTTTTTTTTTAAAGATTTTATTTATTTGAGAGAGAGAGAGCACAAGCAGGGGGAGCAGCAGGCAGAGAGAGAGGGAGAAGCAGGCTCCCCACTGAGCAGGGAGCCCAACAGGGCTTGATTCCAGGACTCCGAGATCATGACCTGAGCCAAAGGCACACGTGTAACTCACTGAGCCACCCAAGGCTCCCTGCCTTCTTCTCTTTTATTTATTTATTTATTTTATTTATTTTTAAATTATGTTATGTTAGTCACCATATATTACATCATTAGTTTTCGATGTAGTGTTCCATGATTCATTGTTTGCATATAACACCCAGTGCTCCATGCAGAACGTGCCCTCTTTAATACCCATCACCAGGCTAACCCATCCCCCCACCCTCCTCCCTTCTAGAACCCTCAGTTTGTTTCTCAGAGTCCATAGTCTCTCATGGTTCGTCTCTCCCTCTGATTTCCCCCACTTCATTCTTCCCCTCCTGCTATCATCTTCTTCTTCTTCTTTTTTTTTTTTTTTAACATATAATGTAGTATTTGTTTCAGAGGTACAGGTCTGTGATTCAACAGTCTTACACAATTCACAGCACTCACCATAGCACATACCCTCCCCAATGTCTATCATCCAGCCACCCCATCCCTCCCACCCCCCACCACTCCAGCAACCCTCAGTTTGTTTGCTGTGTCCCCACCAGCTTTTGAATTTTTCAGTTTTATTATATTCTTCAGTTTTATGATTTCCATTTGATACTTTCTTATATTTTATCTTTGTTGAAATTCTCACTTTGTTGATGCATTATTCTCCTGGCCGTGGCAGCACCTTTATGACCATTATTTTGAAAACTCTATCAAGTAAATCACATCTGTTTCATTAAGATAGGTTTCTGGATCTTTATCTTGTTTTTTTTGTTTGGAATATATTCCCCAGTTTGTCGATTTTCCTTGACTCTGTAGTTTTCTGCATAGTAAATAAAATAGCCACCTCTTCTAGTCTCAACAGACTGGTCACATGTAGGAGATGAATCTTGTCAATCAGCCTGGCCTAGGCTTCTGCTTCCCATTCAAACTTTGTGATTGTTCAAGTAACCATCTTTATTTTTAGTGGCTCCTAGAAGTTGAGGGTGTGCCCACAAAGGTGAGGATCACAGCCAGGGACTAGATGCAGGCTCGTAAGAAGCCAGATCCCCAGGTAGCATCTAGCAAAGTATGCAGTTAAATCCCTTCCAGGGTGAAACTGGAATGTGAGGATTTTTCCTACTGTCTCTGTGTTGAGTCTCGGTATATAGATGTGGGGGGTGTTCTTGCATCTACTTAAAAAGTGCTTCTTTGTTTGCTATAGTCCTGTTGTAATTATGAATGCAAGCCCTGTTGGCTTTCCTAGCTCAGTCATTTCAGGGCTTGGACCTGGGGTGGCTGCTATAAAAATTGGGTTGCTAGATGTGTGGAAAACTCCCTACATGGAGACATTTCTGATTGGTTTTATTTATTCACTAAGTTGGAGGGTGAAGTTATGGGAGTGCCTCCTGGCTCTTTTGAACTCCAGGGAGGATCCCACTGCAGCACTTAGATGTGTTCCAAATAGGAGCTGGATCCTCAGGCAGCAGCTTGTAAATCAGCCACTCAGACTTCTTTCAGGGAAAGATTCGGAGATGGGCATTCTTGCCTGTTCCCTGTGCACTGAGCCCTGAGGGGATAGCCATGGCAAGTACTCCTGCACACCTAATAACAGTGTTTTTGTTTGTTTGTTTGCTATAGTCCTGATGGACTTGTTAATGCAAGCCATATTGTTTTTCAGTTAGGTGTTTGGGGGGCCCATCCCTTAGTTGGGAGTCTTAAAGGCTGGGGTCCTAGATATGTGATCCAAACCCTTGAGGGCTGGGAGTTGGATGTTCCAACATGATTGTTTAGTGCTATGCCATGAGTTGGATTAATGGCAAGAATGTGACTCAGCCTTTCTTACCCATTTTGATGTAGGTATTTTCTCATTTGCTCTAGGGGTAGGAATCACTCAGTCAATGGAATTCTGTCAGAGAAAATTTTTCCATGTGTAACTGTAATTTTGATGTGTCTCTGAAGGAGGAAAATTCAGGAGCCTCTTAGGTTGCCATCTTGGTCTGTAGTCAAGCCCTTCTCCAAATAGGCTTTTATTTACACCATTTATGTTTACTAGTTTATTTAAAAGGATGCGTGGGCCACCTGGGTGGCTCAATCATTAAGTGTCTGCCTTCGGCTCAGGTCATGATCCCAGGGTCCTGGGATCGAGCCCCGTATTGGGCTCCCTGCTCCGCGGGAAGCCTGCTTCTCCCTCTCCCACTCCCCCTGCTTGTGTTCCCTCTCTCGCTGTGTCTCTCTCTGTCAAATAAATAAATAAAATCTTAAAAAATATATATATCTTTAAAAGGATGAAAAACTCAGGAATATCCAAATAGAAGAGAATCACAGAATAATATGTGGAGTGAGGTGGGGGCATTCTATCCTCCTGGCACCTCCATTTGTTCCCAAACCAGAAGCTGCATGTGTTGTTACATTTTATGTCACAAATGGTTCCTTTGGAAATGAGTTCAGTGATTTGTTTTAATGGCTGCAGGAAGGAAGAGTGGCAGCACTCATGTTGCAGACATCCCTGCCCTGGCATATATCCTTAAGAAACTACTATTATCAAAAACAGGACCCCCCTCCTCCTCCTCCTCCAAAAAAAAAAAGAGTACCAGAGACACTTTAAATTTCAAGTGAGATTATATATAATAAAGGCAGACCATTCCCTGAATATTAGATTTAAAGTTTTAAATAGGCATTCATTTGAGGTAAAATATTTGAGCATTAATACCCTCTGTGAAAGGTATGCTTAGCATATGAAGCTCTCCTATTTTTTTTTTTAAAGATTTTATTTATTTATTTGAGACAGAGAGAATGAGATACAGAGAGCATGAGAGGGAGGAGGGTCAGAGGGAGAAGCAGACTCCCTGCCGAGCAGGGAGCCCGATGTGGGACTCGATCCAGGGACTCCAGGATCATGACCTGAGCCGAAGGCAGTCGCTTAACCAACTGAGCCACCCAGGCGCCCGAAGCTCTCCTATTTTTATTATTGTTGGGAAATTATCAGCCATGTTGTAATTTAAATAATGTACATTGGCATGGGGAGAGACAAAGCTATTATATTTTCTTTTAGGAATTTAAGGTATTTTACATATTTGGCCACAGTTAAAGTAACACAATGACAAAATAAATAAATGGAATTTGAATTGTATACCTTGGAGTGATTAATATTATAATAGTATTTAAGTTTATTAATAGTACTTTAAATTGCTCATATTAAAATACCCTGAAGAAATTCAACTCCTTTAATGTCCTGGCTCTGCCTTGACTGCTTATTTGATTTTGAGCAAGATAGTTTAACCATTTATGGCTCAATTTTCTGAACTCAAAAATGGAAATGATTGCACAAATTCCATAGTATTGTGAGGAAATGAAGTAATCCTTTAACACATATTGAGCATACCATAAGTGCTCAATAATAGTGGTGGTGGTGGCAGAGGTGATGATGATTATAATCATGAAGTCAAAGGGAAAACCAAAACATGCCATAAAAACAGAATAAGGTAATATCCATTATTGCTCTATTTAATGTTCTTTAGGGAATGCTATTTCTCTATTAGTTAATCCTAGTTTTGTTGCAAATGGTTGTTGACAAAATTATTAACCAATTGATTAATCTTTGGTTTTGATCTAGCAACCTCATTCAAACCCTGTGCTAGCCTATTTCACAAAACCATTACCATGTTCAAACAGAAAAACTACTCATTAGTCTTACCATGTGTTTCCACATACTTAGCATTAATCATTGTTTAGCTGGGTAAACAGGGGCTTGCATTTTATTCTTGATGCCATTAGGGAAATTAGTGTAAATGAGAAATTTCATTCTAAAAAGCCCTCAAACATACCAGAGGCTTTGACATCCAAATGTTACATGATATCATTTAACATTCGTTTAATCAGAAGTCAGCTTTTTCATATAAGAAAATTGTTATGACTTCTTATTTTTTGTGGAAGAATTAGAAAATGAAGGAAAGCACCAAGGGAATTAAATCATTCATAGCCTCTCACCATCCACATAACCACTGCCAGCACCTTGATGACTATGCTGCTTTTTTTTTCTCCCTATGAGTATTTATACATGTTTTTTTAGAAGTCCTTTTTTTTAAAGATTTTGTTTATTTGACAGGAAGAGAGAGCACGAGAGAACATAAGCAGGGGCAGAGGGAGAGGGAGAAGCAGACTCCTTGCTGAGCAGGGAGCCCAACTCAGACTCGATCCCAGGACCCTGGGGTCATGACCCGAGCTGAAGGCAGACACCTAACTGACTGAGCCACCCAGGTGCCCCTTTTAATAAGTTCTCATCACTCAACTCCAAATCTATTCTTCTGTACCTTGTTTGGTGATACCGTGGCTGGGACTGGGCAAACCATAATCCTCCTTTGCTTTTGGTTCCCTGATAGGTCTTGCCAACTGGGAGAGTAAGAGGTAAATTGGAGGATGGTAGGCAGGCAAAGGAATTCCTTTTTTATATTTCCTCTTTATTCTGTCAACTGTATCTCACCAAAGGTTTACTACCCTTGGCAGCAGTTGATTCTTATGTTGGGTCATGTTAGTTTCCATATTCCCATACTCCCAGAGTGAAATTCATGCACCTTTTCTGAGGACTGTGTTTTACAGATTTGTGGCACCTCTCCCTGGAGCTCTGAAACTACCAGCACCAGCCAAGGTGGGCCCTCCTCCTCAGAATCTAGATCCTACATCCTTTGGGGCTTCCTTGGATGTTCTCCTTTTCTGATAGAGCTGGTTTCATTCCTTTGTTTCTCTTGCTTAGGGGCTGCCTCTGTTCAGTGTGGTTACTGCCATGGTGATGCCTACGTGTTGCCCTTTGCCTCTCTAGTGCTCCTTTATCTCTTGAACAATTTTCATAGATTAAATTCTATGTGTTAAAAGAATTGATGGATGCTGATATGCTCACATATCATGTTTATTAGCTTCTTCAGTTTTCATCCTTTGCTTGAACATGACTCATGAGACCCAGAACTATCTTTCACAAGCCAACTGTAGACTTGCTGCATCCCTGAAGTGCTGACATTTAGACGGTATTATCAGGATGCTGCCTACCTGCCAACTGGTCAACCGTTTCAGTATTACAATCTCTGCATGCCATTTTTTTTTTTTTTTATGTTAGTCACCATATATTACATCATTAGTTTTTGATGTGTTCCATGATTCATTGTTTGAGTATAATACCCAGTGCTCCATGCAGAACGTGCCCTCTTTAATACCCATCACCAGGCCAACCCATCCCCCTACCCCCCTCCCCTCTAGAACCCTCAGTTTGTTTCTCAGAGTCCATAGTCTCTCATGGTTCATCTCCCCCTCCGATTCTCCCCCCTTCATTCTTCCCCTCCTGCTATCTTCTTTTTTCTTTTTTTTTTAACATATAATGTATTATTTGTTTCAGAGGTACAGGTCTGTGATTCAACAGTCTTACACAATTCACAGCGCTCACCATAGCACATACACGCCCCAATGTCTATCACCCAGCCACCCCATCCCTCCCACCCCCCACCACTCCAGCAACCCTCAGTTTGTTTCCTGAGATTAAGAATTCCTCATATCAGTGAGGTCATATGATACATGTCTTTCTCTGATTGACTTATTTCACTCAGCATAACACCCTCCAGTTCCATCCACGTCATTGCAAATGGCAAGATTTCATTCCTTTTGATGTGTATGCCATGTTCTGATGCAGCTGTTTAATATTATAGGCATTTAGTGCTCATTAAAAAAAAAAGTAAAAGTATTGAGACTACATCTACACCTGTTGGTCATGAGTTGAAGTGTAATTTGGAGAGAATGTAGAACTAAGGAAAATACAAAAATTACATTATGAGGGAAAGAACAAAAATTAGTCCCAAACTCTAGAAATATATTCTCAAAGAGGGTGTCTGAAAGTCTAGATATAATTAGAAATGTACATATTTTAGTTCTTTGGAAATAAAACCTGTTTTAGCACACCTAACTATGGCCAAAATAGCTTCTCATGCTTAAGTCTTGCCTGCATTTTGCGTTTATCAAAGAAGGAGCTTTCTATGTTTTCTTAAATTAAAATAGCATGTGGACTATGCAGTGCTTCGTAATCTACCTGTATACTTAATTAGGCATGGACATCTACACATGCCATTAATCCTCTCTCAATAAATCATTCTGAATAGCCATTTATTTAAATATTCCTCCAATGTCAGCTATTTATATTGTTTCTAATTTTCCAATATAAAAATGAAGGCTTTTAAACCTCCTGTAGGTAAATCTTTGCATAAATTCCTAAGGATTCCCTTAGAAAATTTGTCCTAAAAGTATAATTGAGGGGTCAAAGTATATAGATCTTTTTGTAGCCTTTGATGTACAGTGCTAATTTGCCTTCGAGAAATGGTGTCCCAGTGACATTTCCACTAGCAATGAATAAGGATATGCATTTCCCAGCCCTCGCTAATTAATTTGAAACAACCATACAAAGAGTTGGAAAACAGTTTTCTCACCTAATTTACAGCACTGTCTTGGATTATATTTTAAAAATTATCTTTTGAAGTCCTGTTTATTCCCACATATTAAAATCTCCATTAATTATTTAGAATCAAACCATTTTTATTTCCATGTTTCTTTTTTTCTCTTTTTCTTATTTATAGCTGTACTAGGGTTGACAGAGAGCCAGAGCAGTAAAAGTGATTAATAAGAAATGGGGAGTAGAAAACCAAGGCCAAGTAGAAGGATGAAGCACTAAATTGCTCAATGAATTTTAAGCCTAAAGCTATGAAAGTTGTGTATATTTTTCTTTTGCTTGTACAAGTTAATTTTATATGATTTTTTGGTCCCTATTTACTTCGGCATATTGGTTCTTATCTCTCTCATGTTCTTCTCTTTCTTTCTCATCTATTCTCAAATAATCAACCTAGGTTACCTCCCAAGACACAGTCAGAAAGGTAGGAACAAGTAAGGAAGGATGTGTCATGAGACTGTTATAATAAAACACCACAGACTGGGTAGCGTCTAAAAAACCAGAAATTCATATCTTACAGTTCTGAGGCTGGAAGTCCAAGATCAAGGTAGCAACATGATTATGTTCTCTGGTGAGAATTCTCTTTCTGGTTCCTAACTGGTGCCTTCTTGCTTTGCTCCTGCATGGTGGAGGGGCCTAGGGAGCTCTGTGGAGTCCCTTTTAAGAGCATTAATCCCATGTAGTAGGGCTCCACTCTCATGACATAAGCATCTCTGGAAGACCTCATCTCCTAATACCATCATCCTTGAGGGTTAGGATTTCAACACATGAATTTGTGGGGGACAGACCTCAGCAAGACAGGAAGGATGAGGGGAGGGAGCAGAGAAAGGAGGAAGGAAACCTGTCCTCTTTTCTGATGCCAAACATGTTGGCTTTTACGTCTTCCCTCCTGACCTCACTATTCCCTCCCCCCAGTTTCTCTTAGATTCCCTTTGTAAATATAACACAAATATTAAAATTCAGATAGCTATTTCCTATGTTAAGAACACCAAAATCTATTTTTTCTTCCTTTTCAGGGCTGTGTTTATTCTTACAGTCATTCTTAAGACAGTTGTGTCTGTGTGTGGAAGAAACAAAGGAAACATAAGAGGCGATCTTTATGGATAAGGACAGGTGCAGACAATATATAAGTAGTCTAGGACTTCTTGGAACAGGTCCAAGTCGAAACTTGGCCTTGTTCAATTGTGTAAGTTGGGTACAGATGATGTTTTTTGTATTCACATTAGAAATCAACTTCATGTTTTCTTTTTCACTCAGTAATAATTTATTGAGTACTTGGATTGTGAGACACTGTATGAGGCACTTTGTATTTATTAATTCACTTAATTTTCCCAACTGTCATATGGAATAGGTACTTTTATGTTCCCCACTGAGCTGATTAGGAATCTAAGGCTTGGAGTGGTTGGAAACAGTGAGCAGTTTGGGATTTGGCTCTAGCATTCGGATTCTTGCTTTTTACTGGATTACCTTCCAGAAATGGCTCTATGTGGCCCATGGCCCTCTGGGTGAAAGGGCTACCAGTTTCCTTTTAGTTGTTCGCTGAGAACTCAAATGGCACAAATAATTATAATTATTGGCATTTTATTTGACATTACTAGGAAATTTTTTACACCATTATTTGAGGTGTGACAGAGTCCTCTTTTGTGCTTCAAGTTTTAGAAAGTTAAAGACTTGTGATACATTGAGCATGGCAAATGTGTTTTAGAATCAGGACTTGCCAGTGAATGGGTGCTGTCATACCTCCTTGGCATGAAGAGAATGCAGCACACAGGCAGTAACCCTACTACCTCAGCAGGGACACAGTTGCATACCCATACACTCGCACGCACACCTCTTCCAGTCTCTGTGAAAAAAAAAAAAAAAAAAAAAAAGCCTATAAGTCTAGACATCTTTGAAGGCTTTTCAACTTAGCCTTAGAGCACTTTGCCATTTGAGTGGACCAAGAGCTTGAGATGAAGCTGGCTTGCTTGCTTCTGTGTAGTCCAGTCACTTCCAAAGGAGTTTATCAAGTTGAGACCCAAAGAGATTTCTGAATCATTTACTTTGGTTATTGGCTCAAAACCAGCCTTGTGACAATTTTTGACTCAAGAACAGAAGCAGTGTCTGCCTCACAGGTTCTTGAAGGAGTAAATTAAATGAGGTATTCATAGTCCTTTACTTAGTGTCCCACACACTTGGTTTTCAGGAAATGGCGTCTATAAGGCAAGTTGCTGTCTACTCCATTGTGAGTAGTCCCTATTAGTAGAGGCGTGGGTAGAAGAAAGAAAGAATGCTGAACTGGGAGTCTGGGAACTCCTCAGTTCCAAGTTTGACTGCTGCCTTTTGGCTTTCTCACCTTTGGGAAATCACCTCTCCATGCCTTGATTCCTTCCTTTTTGAAATAATAGTATTGGAGAATAAAGCACTACTACAATGGTATATGGATTCAGGGAAGGCAAAGACAGAGGAGAAAGGGAAGAGAAAGAAGCAGCAGCAAAGGGAATTCAATTCAAATTTGCCCAGTTTAATTTAAAGCCAAGAATAGTGATAGTTGTTGGGGGTTGCAAAAAAAAAAAAAAAAAGACATTTGCTTTCAATAAAGGCAATGGTTTATTTTTAAAAAATGATGGCACTGGATTAGCAATAATGTTAAGCTTTTATAGATGATTTCCCCACCAAAAATCTAGAAATGTTATGATGGCAGGGCTCTCTTTAAGTTTTGCTTTAGTATCCTCACTGCCTTGCACATAATAGATGCTCTAGTGCTGAGTAAATAAGTGATTCTTTAATAATTGCCATTGATCTTTATATCTTACTCCGTAGGAGACATAAACTCAAAACTTGTGTCCATCTGTCTATTTACTTGTGTGTGTCTGTCAGTTTTCAAAGCTTTGTAGACTTCAGGAAATTGGGCTTCAGATTAAGACACATAATGCCTGCTGGTTTACTTTAATGTTCTTGTGATCTACTAAAGGCTTATTAAAATAGCATGATGTAAATAAGATGACAGAAAATATAAATAAATGGAAAGACAACCTGTGCTCATGGATTGAAAGACTTACTGTTGTTAAAATGTCCAAACTACCCAAAGTGATCTGCAGATTCAGTGCAATGCCTACCAAAATCCCAGTGATGTATTTTGCAGAAATACAGAAAAGTATCCTAAAATTCGTAGGGAATCTCAAGGGACCCCAAAGAGTCCAAGCAATCTTGAAAGAGAAGTACAAAGTTGGAGGCCTCATACTTGCTGATTTCAAAACCTCAGATACAATAATAATAATAAGGATTGGTAGTGGCATAAAGATAGATCTACGGACAGATGGAATGGAATAGAGAGCCCAGAAATAAAACTTCATATATATGGCTAAGTTATTTTCAATAAGGTACCAAGACTACACAGTGGGAGGGAAAATCTATTCAGCAAATGGTGCTGAGGTAGAAAAATGAATTGGATCCTACCTTATGATATATACACATGTATTAAAGACCTCAACAGGGGCACCTGTGTGGTCCAATTGGTTAAGTGTCTGCCTTTGGCTCAAGTCATGATCTTAGGGTCCTGGGATCCAGCCCCACATTGGACTCCATGCTCAGTAGGGAGTCTGCTTCTCCCTCTCTCTTTCTCTGCCTCTCCCCCCTGCTTTGCTATCTCTGTCTCAAATAAATAAAATCTTTTTTTTTTTTTTAAAAGAAAACCTAAACATAAGACCTGCAACTATAAAAATCCTAGAAAAAACGTAGGGGAGATTTTTAGGACTTTGGATTTAGCAATGATTTCTTGGTTATGACACCAAAACAAAGGAAACAGACAAACAATAAACAAATGGACTGCATCAAACTTAAAATTTCCATGCATCAAAGAAAATATCAAAAGAGTGAAAAGGAAACCTATGGTGTGGGAGAACGTATTTGCAAATTATATATCTCATAAGAGTATCCAGAATTTATAAGGAACTTCTACAACTTAATAATAACAACAAATATATCCAGATTAAAAAATGGGCAAAGCACTTGAGTAGACACTTCTCCAAAGAAGATATATAAGTGGTCAAAAGCATATGAAAAGATGCTTAACATGACTAATCATAAGAGAAAAAGAAATTAAAACCACATATTGCTTCTCGGCCTTTTGGCTAAGATCAAGTGTGAAATTAAAACCACAGCAAGATATCATTTCATGCCCTTATGATGGCCACTATCAAGAGGACAAAACGTACCAAGTGTTGGTGAAGATGCACATATATTAGAATCCTGCATTACAGATGGGAATGAAAAATGGTGCAGCCATTATGGAAAACAGCATGGAGTTTACTCAAAAAACTAAAAATAGAATTACTGTATGATCTAGCAATGTGATTTCTGGGTATATATGCAAAAGAATTCAAAGCAGGATCTTGAAGAGCTATTTATAGGCCGATGTTCATTGCAGCATTGTTCATAATCGCCTTAAGGTGGAAACAGTCCAAATATCCATTGGCAAATGAATGGATAAAGCAAATATGTTAACATATATATATATGTTAACATATATGTATATATATATATGCATAATATTCCTGTGGAGGGTATGTATGTAGATCATGATATATACACCACACACGGAACATTGATATTACGTAGCCTTTAAAAAGTAGGAGAGTAAAAATTCCTGCCACATGCTACAACGTAAATAAACCTCGAGGACAATATGCTAAGTGAAACAAGGCAGTTACAAAAGGCCAAATCTAAGATACAAAGGCCAATCTAAGGTACAAAGTTGGAGGCCTCATACTTGCTGATTTCAAAACCTCAGATACAATAATAATAATAAGGATTGGTAGTGGCATAAAGATAGATCTACGGACAGATGGAATGGAATAGAGAGCCCAGAAATAAAACTTCATATAAATCTTAGATATGATATATCTAAAGGCCCTGAAATCAGAGAAACAAAAAATAGGTGATTTTCAAGGGCTAGGGGACACGAAGAGGTAATCAGTAAATAATGGGTATAGAGTTTGAGTTTTACAAAATGAAAAAGTTTGCTTTTGTTGACAAGATGAAAAAGTTGCTGCACCACCATGTGAATATACTTGACTGAGTTGTAACCTAGAAATTAAGAAGGTAAATTTAATGTGTTTTTTACCTTGATTAAAAAAAAAAATACGGAGCATGACACACAAGTACACAATATAGTTCAGCTATTTTGTTTGTTTAAAAATGATATGTTAGCTATTTTGAAAAACCAAGAAACTCAAAGTATCATCTTTGTGCAAGTCGTAGCTGAGAACATAGTTGGAATAAACACATTGACATGTGTTCTTCTTTCCCACTGTCATAACAAGGAAGGCTCCAATCCATGTACAATGCCAAGATGTCTCACACCGACATTAAAAGTATAACCATAGGAGGTTTGGGTTAGACACCCAAGTTTAAGAAGAAAGCCACAGTCTGTTGGTAAATGTGCCAATGTCATAGGACCATGGCGATTGCAAATGAGTCCAGTTTGGGAGGTAAAATGCAACGAATGTTTTCTAAGGAGAAAATATGTTATTAAAATCAAATAAATGCTTCATGCTATAGGAGGGAAGTGGACAAGCCCATAATCCCCAAGGTTTGTTTTTTTTTTTTTTTTAATCCAGTAAGTGCTTTATCACTTTCAATTTTCTCAGCCTGAGCCAGGCATGTTTGGGAGTTATTATGAGATTTGAAAGAATGCTGAGTTTTTGATCTTGTCAGGACTGAAAGTGCTTTATAAATGTCAGAGTTGCTGTGTGGGAATCTAGGACACTGCTTCAGTGTGTACCTTTTGAGAGTCAGCTAATGAGGCCACAAGAGAGCCACCATCTAAGCAACTCCCAGAGTGGTCCTGACTTCAGAAACAGTTCTCTGGGTCCACTCAGTGAGAGAATTTCACAACGTTGTTGTTGTTGTTGTTGTTGTAGTTGTTGTATTGCAAATAGTATCCAGGCTTAAATTACCTAATTCTAAGCACCGCTCATTTACATTGACCTTAAAAATGTTATTAATACCCTGGGCACCTCCTTGTTAGAGGAAAGACCTCACATAAGGGTTTCTTTTTCAAGCCTTACTATTAAAATAGTCTCTTGATGGGCGCCTGGGTGGCTCAGTTGGTTAAGTGACTGCCTTCAGCTCAGGTCATGATCCTGGAGTCCCAGGATCGAGTCCTGCATCGGGCTCCCTGCTCAGCAGGGAGTCTGCTTCTCCCTCTGACCCTCCCCCCTCTCATGTGCTCTCTCTCTCTCTCAAATAAATAAATAAAATCTTTAAAAAAAAAAATAGTCTCTTGATTGTGACCCCACTCAATGCTGGACTCGGCCTGGGTTAGTTCCTTATAGTGGATTAGTATTCTTTGATTCTGCAGAATTTAGTACTGTTTTCAGTTTAATTTCCTGCACACACTAGGCTTAAAATACTTTTGCAGTGAATGAATGAAAGCCAAACTGGCTTACAGTTTTGAGTTTATCACTATGATTCTTGCTTATATAGCCTCTGAGTTTTGAATGATTCTGACATTATTATGGCTCTTGAGTTAATTGAAAGAGGTATGAGGCTAACGATAAAGTGTAGTGGTTGTAGTTTGTATTTAGTGCTGAAATTCCTTGACCTGAAATGATCAAACTAAGACCATAGAGAAACATTCATTTTGGAAGAGCCCTTCAAAGTCTCTTCGAAAGCATTCCATTTAGAGAAGAGGCTTATGGTTCCATATAATAAGGTTACATCTCCAGGGTTTTGAAGACACAGATCAACTGGCTATATCATGTAGGGTCACCCAGGGGTGTCAGGATCAAGATACAAAGCATAGTACTAGATGTGTTCATGAATGATATAATGAAATAGAGGTTCTTTTGTTTGTTTTTAATTAAAAAGACTGCAGTTTAAAAGTGGTTGTCTTTAATGCATTTGGTCATGGGCAACGATGTGCTCTGCTAGGTTCTTCTATGTCCTGGGCTTAGTAGTGTGTTCTATTAAAGAGTGGTTATAAATGTTTTAATGGATGTTTTCTATAGAAAGTGGATTCTATGGTCAAGCAAGTATGGGAAATAAAGTATTTAACAAAGTAAGATTTTTCTAAGCTTTGATACACTTGTATGCTTCAGGTCTTTCTAGAAGAGTGTCAAACAGTGCATCCTACCCCAACGAATATGATCATAAAAACCTTTTTTATGGGAATTTCCCAGAAATAGTGTGTTATAGAAGCCACTTGGGGAAACCATACTCTAATTTTGAATATAAATGCACATATACTTTTATTTACATAAAGTTTCTATATTTTCTCTGGTATTCCCACTACCATTTGTTTAGTGATATTATGTCTACACTCTTCTTTTAAAAATCTGTATTTGGAGATCAAGCCTAGATTGTAGGTACTCAGAATTTAAATTTTTCTAGATCACTGAGTTAGATAGGACCACTTGTAATCATCTTCTCCTGTTGACCATATAAGTATAGAAGTAGAAAGGAGTAGTTCTTGTGTGGTTTGAGATTAGACATTGATAAAGGGTAGCATCAGAGAGACAGGTTTGGAGATGTTTACTTGATTGAGAGACCACACAGCTACAAATTCATGAAATTATAAAGATCTGTAATGGTTATGTATCCCAACATATATATTATTCACTTACATGGTCATCACATTTTTTGAACATATGCTTCATACATTATGCTTTACATTAGAAAAATGAAGATGGTAAAAACATGATCTCTGTTCGCATCTGATTCTTGAACTCCCTTAAAATAATATAGAATTCAGGAAGACTTCCAGTTAGAAGTGAGCCTTTTCATTTTTTTGGTGGAAATGTCTCAGTTTATCCATTAGGAGACCAAAAAGTCTGGCAATGAAGTAACATGCCTGATATCGCAGTTAACTAATGGAAGTGTAGAGTATAGGACCTACATATTGGATTTAAGCCTGTTGCTCCATCTAGTACTGTGACATAAATATGAAGGGGTAATTTTTTAATGTAATGATTAAGTCTATACAGATGAATGGATAAAGAAGATGTGGTATATATATACAATGGAATATTATGCAGCCATCAAAAGGAATGAAAGCTTGCCATTTGCAATGATGTGGATGGAACTGGAGGGTGTTATGCTGAGTGAAATAAGTCAATCAGAGAAAGACATGTATCATATGACCTCACTGATACGAGGAATTCTTAACCTCAGGAAACAAACTGAGGGTTGCTGGAGTGGTGGGGGGTGGGAGGGATGGGGTGGCTGGGTGATAGACATTGGGGAGGGTGTGTGCTATGGTGAGCACTGTGAATTGTGCAAGACTGTTGAATCACAGATCTGTACCTCTGAAATAAATAAGACATTATATGTTAAAAAAAAAAAAAAAAAAGAAAAAAGTAGGGGAAGAATGAAGGGGGGGCATCAGAGGGGGAGATGAACCACGAGAGACGATGGACTCTGAAAAGCAAACTGAAGGTTCTAGAGGGGAGGGGGGTGGGAGGATGGGTTAGCCTGGTGATGGGTATTAAAGAGGGCATGTTCTGCATGGAGCACTGGGTGTTATGCGCAAATAATGAATCATGGAACATCAAAAACTAATGATGTGATGTATGGTGATTAACATAATATAATAATAAAAAAATAAATAAATATATGACTGGAAATAGAAACTTTTCCAAGTTGGAAAAAATACCAAGAAAGATCCCAAGATAAGAATATTTATCATGTGCTATTTTGAAGACTAAGTCCCCCTTGAGCTTACATTCTGGAGGCTTTCAAATTGCTTACAACTATAGACTTAATCTCATGACTACATTGGTGGCTATTGGAGATACCCATAAAAGCAAAAAGTGTGGTTTCTGGGAAGTTGTTGTTCATTGTGTCTTCTAATTCTGACGTTCTGATCCTAATTTACTAGGTCATGGTCAGTGAAGTGGCTTTTTCCACCTAAACAACTATGATTAAGCATGTGTCTTCAGAAGATAAACCTACTTAAAAGTGAGGGGTTTAACCTCTCTCTGACAGGGGTGACCAGCAGAGATCTTTGTGTTAGTAGTTAGAATAGAAATCCCATTTCAAAAATATGGTTATGATGCTAACTTAATAGTTTGTGTGAATCATGGATTAGTCTGTGAGAATCACTTCTTAAGGTCTTGTGATGTATTCAGCAATATGCTAAGCATGGTAGGGTTTATAAATATGTATATTAGGTATCTTTTTGAAACAGGTCACCCTTTAACCAAGGAGATAATATACACTCACTATACCACATGACCTAAAGTGGCTCCTGGATTGATACCACATGATCACATGGCAAAAACATGGTGTAGACAGTGGATTGAATTTAATTTCCTACATTGTTAAAACCTTCTATGTGTTTGTCAGCATATGTCATCTTGACAAGTGCTGTTATTCCCCTGAGCCTCCGTTTCTTTATCTGAGAAAAGGGAATAGCAGTCACTATCTCATGGAGTTACTATGAAGAATAAATGTAGTGATACAGATGATCAAACATGACATGTTTGGTAATCATAGATAAACTTTGGATTGTCTTTTCCTTTATCTGTAAAGGAACTTAAAATTGAAAGGACATTATCTCAATGAAATAGCAAGATACGGTTTAAGCAACCACTCAAATCAGTGGAAGAGATTTATAGTGAGAGTACAAATTTATGTCAGATGTGTTGTTTGGCAGTGAGTGATACAGGAATAGAAATTATTATTTCTAGCACTGTGATCTCCAAAGACCAGAGGAAAATTCCCAGAATACATAGGAATGCTAAATCTTGAGATATTCTCTAGACACATGTGATTTTTACCTAAGTTACATCCATTTCTCTTTTGTAATTGTTCATGGATTTTTGCTGTGCTCAATTACCCTTCCCCCATCACAGTAGGAGGTGAAGCAAAAGCTCATAAGGCACACTCAGTATAGACTATTCAGAACTTCCAGATGCCCAGTCTTCCCAGCCACCCTTGTTACTTCCTTCCTGAAGCCTTAGATTCTGAGGGCTACTCCATGATCTTTCTTTTATCATATTCTTTTTGAGGTTAGGTTAGTGAGAGGATTCTTTAGTTGGAAGCAAAAGAAACTAAAGAGGCAAAGAGAGTAGTACAAAGGCAAAAAAATGAAAAGTTACAATGAGTACATCAGGGTAGTGAGCAGAATTTATGTTGAATAGTGGAAGACAAGGTTTAAAAAGTCAGATGAAACAAGATTGTTTAGGACTTTGTAAGATAATCACATAGGCTCGATTGTATACAACAGCACTCAATTGTAATGTCAGGAATGTATTGAGAAAGTAAATGTCTATAAATTTTATTTTTTCCCTTTGTGAGTTTCCTAATCAGTGTACACAATGACCTAGATTCTGTAGAGGAAATTATATCTTCTGAGACTGTAACTTGGATATACTTTCTATATATATACAGCATAGTCACCTTTACCCTAAATGAAATATAACAGATTTGTAACATTTTTGCAATGTCAGTACCTTGTTAACTTAAATAGATCCTAATCCCCTATGTGTAGGTGAGGATGTATCATGTGTCAAGAAAAACAATGGCCTAGGAGGGAGTAGGATTCTACTTCATTACAGATGAGCTGTGTGAACAAGGGCATGTATTTAATCATCTCTAAATCTCTGCTCATTTGTTCAAGGGAGATGACCTGATGTGCCCTATTTTGCTGAGTCATTGTGAGGCTTTTGTAGGGTAATGTGTAAATCTCCCTTGAAAATCATAAGGAGCTACTTTTTTTCTGTATATATGTGTATATATGTATAAATACAAATACCTTATAGAGAGTATAATTATAAGGTAATTTGGTAAATGTTCCATGATCTCTCAGTATGGTTGAATGACCTTAGGATACTTGATCTTGTGACTCAGAAACTGTTGAATGTACTATCTCACAAAATTTAATTCCCCTCCCAAAAAATCTATCAGAATGCAACAACAAAACAGTAGTAATGACAACATCAAGTGACCAGTGAGTGTTCACTATCTTTGAGATGCTTGGTGATTTTTTTATTTCCCCAAATCAATTATTTCTTCTATGTCAGGTATTACACTTAGTTCTACAAATACACTTAGTTTTCCTTAAATAAACTTATTTCTTTAAATAAATTCCTTTAGTTTAGAATAATTTTAGATTTCAGAAGAATTGTAATGATAGTATAAAAGATTCTCATATACCCCACATACAGTTACCCTTATCTGGTACGTAATTTTTAAATGTAATTCTAAGAACAAACCTAGAAATGAGTATTGTCATCTTGTTGTTGTTACTAAGTTTAAGATTTCTTTGCAGTGTTTTTGTCTTTAGAATGTCACCCAGAAAGTTACTTGTATTACCTACTTTGTATCTATAGTTATGTCATCAATTTGTTACAGAGTTAAATTTATTTGTTCTTTGTCTTTTGTGCTAGATACGGCTTTCCAATCATTTTAAGTTAATTTTTTGAAAATATAAAATACTTCTAGGTTTAGAATTAAAACTAAATAAAAAGTTGTACTGAGAAAAGTCTCATTTCATCTTTATTTTTTCTACCTTGTTCCAATATTTCCATAGGTAATGATTTTATTATTTTCTAATTTATTGATAGTGTGTATATTCAAATGTGTGCTACAAATATATACACATATTTATGCATATACTTATATACATATATATACACATGAATATGTCCATTTATATACATTTAAATGTATATACATGCTTAAATTGACCCTTATTTTTTTACTCAAAAAGTAAACATTATTGATATTCATTCACACCTTGATATTTTTACTTAATAGTATATTTTGGAAACTGCTCCTTATTCATAAAGATTTTCTTGTTTCTGTGTTATGGCTATCTAATACTCTATAGTATGAAGTTATTATAGTATATTTGACCAGTCTTCTATGGTTAGACATTTCGGTTTTTCCTAATATTATGCTGTCACAATTAATGTCACAATAAATATGCCACAAGGTTTTGTGCATATGTTTAATTCTTGTGGAAATATATTTTTAGATAAACTTCTAGATTACTGGGTCAAAAGATGAATTCATAAAGGGTTCTGGTGGATATGTGAAGTTCTTCATAGACGTGGGATCATTATACCCTCCAACTGAAGTATATAAGATTACTGGTTTCCCTACAGCTTCAGCAACGTAATTTTTGGTTAGACTCTTACATGTGGCCAGTCTGATAAGTAAGAAATATTAAAAATATTTTTAATTAATAGAAGATGAGTGTGGTTAAGTGGCTTTATGGAGCATTTTGGAAATTAAATTTTTGCCAAATAGATGACATCTCTGCATTCAACCTAAAAGTGTAATAGATAGATCTTGTGTACTAGAGCTTTGAAAATGGATAATTTTGTTCATTTGAAGAAAGACTTTTTCTTTGTGCCAGTTTTTCTTAGAGTATTTGTGTGATGCATATCATATAGATAATGTCCAAAAGGAACAAGTCAGTTTTTACATGAAAGTGCATTGTATTATTCAAAGGTGACTCTCTATGCTCTTGAAAAGATTGTTTTTTTTGTTTTTGTTTTTTCTTTTAAAGCCCTTAGTCACATGTCTACAGGCATTATTATCAGGACAATCGAATGATAAGACCTAAACTAAAATGTTTATTGTATCAAAAAGATTTTAATAAAACATATTTTTATTGGTGAACATATCCTTTGGAGCTTGCCAACTATGTTTTATTTGAAATGTAATTAGAAAGAATGATTTAGGTCAGAGAAGCCTCTGCTTGCAGATGTCCTTTGGACATTTTAGTTTCCACCATTTTAAAAGTGGCAAAAATCAGCTGAATAAGTAGGTTTGACCCCTTCTACTCTTCAGCTCTGATAGCTTTAATATGTTTTTGATTCAGCCAATATAATTTTTTAAAAAGCAATGTGTTGTAACAGGACAAATATTCAGTAAAGTAGCAAGGAAGAGACATGGATTTTGGTCCTAGCACTGTTCTTTATAACCTAAAGCAAGTCATTTTATATTTCTGGATCTTAATTTTTCCCACTTCTAAAATGGGAGCAGTTTGGAGTAGTTGATCTTTAATGTCCTTTATAGTTTCAAAATGTATTCTTGATTCAAACTATACCATCAATCTTTACTTTCTATGTTTAACCCATGGCACTTCTATAGGGAATATCTAAGTCTACATCAAAATTAGATTATTGTTGAACTTCCCAAATCTTTCCCCAAATTATTTGAAAATCAATTGCATATAGTCTATTGATTATAATGTACCATAGAAGTTTGAAAAGTGTGGGATAAAGAGGGTACCATTCTAAAATTACAGGTAGAAACCAGAGGTAGAGAGATAAAAACTTGTTTATTGATCCATCTGCATTTGTTGTGTGCTTACCAGTGTAGGAACTAGCCACCTTGATAACTGTCTTTTTTCATACAGAAGAATCAAAAAGTGAGGTAAGAGAAATGGTCACTGTGTTTACTTATATCACTTTATTCATTAAAGTGTTTTTTTTTTTTTTTTTTTTAAAAATATCTATGATATTATTTTCTTTTTTTTTTTTTTAAAGATTTTATTTATTTATTTGAGAAAGCGAGAATGAGAGAGAGTACATGAGAGGGGGGAGGGTCAGAGGGAGAAGCAGGCTCCTCGCCGAGCAGGGAGCCCGATGCGGGACTCGATCCCAGGACTCCAGGATCATGACCTGAGCCGAAGGCAGTTGCTTAACCAACTGAGCCACCCAGGCGCCCTCATTAAAGTGTTTTTGAGACCCTCCATATAAAAACATGTTTTTAGATGTTAAAAAAAATTAGACATAAAGCTCAGCATTATTATTATTTGGAGGAATTGTGAGCGTAAATTCTAAAAATGCAAATTGTATTTACCATGTAAGGAACACTTAGAATAGGTGGAATTAATCCAAGAAGATTTCTTAGATGAGGACAACTTAATGCAAGACTTGAAGTGTGGGATTGGAAGTGAGTCAGTCTGCTTCTCACTGCAGACTGAAGCTTCATTTTTTTCTCTCCTTTAATTTGGTTATAAAGTGATCCAGTAGACAGCAAATGCAATCAACTTCAGACCTATTCTAGGCTTTAGTTACTATATATTGATAAATAATCAAAGTAAGGTTATTTGTGTCAGGTGACTCTGAAACTCCCGTGATTTCCTATACATCCTCTGCCTTTCGGAGTTGATGGACATAGCCATCATTTTAAGTAGGTCCTAGGAATGACTAGAAGCACTTATATTTCAGCACCTTGGAGAGCTACCAGGGAATGGAGTTGTGTAGTTTTATCTATTAACCATTCAGAGGATTTGGGACTATCTGGTTCCATTGAAAATGTTGACTGGACTTCTTGAAGGGCAGTTTCTTCTGACTTTCTACACCCAACAACTGTATATGTGCCTTAAAATATTTAACAATTTCTCTAATGATAAATTTCATTGTTGTTGCTCTTACAATTATTTCTTCACTAGTCATTTTTGTACATATGTTCTTTTGCCCTATTGCTTTTGCTTCTGTGAAGATAAACTCCTAAATTTGAAATACTAGATTGGTTTGTTTCTCTAAGCATCTTTATAAAGCTAAGGCAATACTTATTTTATTCCCATCTGTCTCTTATGCCACCACCCATGAGTCTTCTACATTATACCTAGCACCTTCAAAATGAGGTATGAGCTTTTTCAAAAGAGACATGCATTTGATACAGTTTTATAACTTGTATTCTGTCATACTAGTCTCAGATCTTAAACAAATTTTGTCATGGGGATGAGGTACATATATTTTGAGGAATTCCAGAAAAAAAAAATACCTTAATGATGTGAGTTCTGGAAAAAAAAATTTAAAGCAAGTATAATCAAATGAATGTAATATTTTAATATTAAGTCTTCTATGACCAAAAAAGTATTAGCATGATTGAAAACAGGATGCATGTTTTTTTAAACAATGGAATCTCTAAAAGTGGCATGCTATTATAAATATACTTCCGTAAAGTGTCTTGATGTCAGGCTTCATTTATTCAACCATGAAGAAAAAATGTAATTTGATTTTTAATACTGTAGTGAAATATATTTTGGTTTTAAAGATTACCTAAAAATAAAATCCTAATCTTTTAAAAGAGTATAATATTACCACACATTCACAGATCAGCAAGAAACAATACTAGCCAGGAGTTTTCTAAGCTAACCATCAACTTTTTTTTCCTTTTTTTAACTCTCTTTAACTCTTTTAGGAATAAATGTGGGGTAATCTTACAATAGGTTTTAAATTCCCTTAACATTAAATATTACTATTTTTGCACAAAAAATCAGTTCTGGTTTATCTCTATTTGCATAGGTAACAGCTAAGAAAGCTTTAACCTAGAGATACTTGACCTTTTGAACGCTGATAAATTTAACTTCCTCAATTTTTTTTTCAGTGAGGCAGAATATAAATAAATGTAAAAATAGAGATGTTAATTTTTGACCCATACATACCAAGCAACAGAGAGAGTAACAGCTACCTTAATAATGTAAAAATAAGTATGTATCTCTAATGATATTTGTGTGGGAGGGGAGGATTTTTTTTTTAGTATTTCTTCATTTATTTATTTTATCTATTCATCATCAAAATAATGGCCAAAATCTTGTAATGATTAGCCTAATGAAGAAAATCTATTAATAGAATTTTAACATTAATAACAGTGTTATATTTACTAAAATGATGTTTTTATATTGTCATTCAAACAACATGAAAGATATTACATCAACAACTGCCTGAAGAAGAAAAAAGAAAAGAAAGAAGAGACAAGATGAGTCAGATTTACTTTAAGGCTGGCCAGAAAGAAAATTTCCATACATTTGCTAGCACCTGACTTTTTCATAGGATGGCAACAGTTTAATAGAACTTAACCTTATCAAATTTTGAGGCTGGAATGGAATGACGTTATGGCCAACAATTTCTATTTGGCAAAATTTAGTTTAGCCAACTTCAATTTACTAAATTAGAATTTTGCTGAAATGGCTATTGTTGCCCAAACCCTTTTCTGAAGTCTTGGTGAGGTTGACCTGAGTCTGTGTGAAAAAGGCCAGAGTCATGAGTTGGATCTTACTCTATTCCTTAATCATCTCTGTACAACTACCCACAGCTTTCATTTTGCAGTTTTTAAAACTCTGTCTACCAGTGGGTGAAAGAATGGCTTATTCTCTATTCCCTCTGTACGTACACTCATTCCGGCAATATAAATAATAAGTGCATTAGTATATTTATATGGTTTTCATGCTTATCCATGTCAGACCATAAATTTCATGAAAGAAAAGAAACATGTCCTATTTTTCCCAGCTTCATTGAGATCTGATTGACATATAACATTGTATAAGTTTAAGGTGTACATCATGTTGATTTGATAAACATATATTTTGAAAAGTTAACCACCATAGCATTAACTCCGTATCAGTCACATCAAATAATTACCATTTCTTATTGGTTTTGAGAAAATTTCAGGTTTATTTTCTTAGCAACTTTCAAGTATATAACACAGTATTATTGACTATAATCACCATGCTATACATTAGATCCCCAGATCTTACTCTTCTTCTAACTGGAAGTTTGTGATCTTTGACCAACATCTCCCCCACCTCCCTGCCCCTGGTAACCACCATTCTCTCTGAGTTCAGCTTTGTCAGATTATATGTGTAAGTGATAGGACACACTATTTGTCTTCCTCTGACTTATTTCACTTAGCAGAGCGAGTGTCCTCAAGGTCCATCCATGTTGTCACAGATGCTATGCTCTCTTTATATTTAAACCACTCACATTTCCATCCTAATACCATAGGACCTAGCAGAGTGTTTTCTATGTAGCATACTTGCCCCTCTCCACTCACTGATGCATTTACTTACTGTCCTGTCTTGTAATTACCCTATTAATAGATGCTAGATCAAAAGAAATGAGACAGCCATAAGAAATGTACTTTAATCATATAAATGACTCTGGGTAGTTTCTCTCTCTCATTCCCTCTTTTTTTCTCTGCCCCCTTTCTCTCTCCTTCCCTCCCTCTCTTTTTCTGTCTCTGTCTCTCTCTGTCTCTTTTGTAACACTATTTGGTTGGGATTTCTAAAGCTGTAGTTCAAGAGACCTGGATTCTTCCTTTGTGGCCTTGTAAAATGTATTGGATCCTTATCTGCTTTAATTCCTTCATATTTAAACGGCACTCACATCTATTTACTTTTCCCTGTAAGAGCAGAGAGTAAGGATAAAATTAGGTAAGAGTTGTGAAAATGCCGTAAAAAAATTAAAAAACAATTTGGTAAAATTAAAAAGCTAAACAGATTGATCGTATACATAGACATACAAACACATACATATATGTATGTGTATGTGTGTGTATATATGCAAATTTTTTAAATTGAGACAGAATTTCCATTCTGGTAATCAGATCCTAAATTAAACTGATTTACTATGTTAGAAAAAAATTCTGAATCTGATTTTTTTTTTTTTTTGCGTAATTACTGCCCTGAGAAAAAAAATACTTTACACATGCTTTAGGATCACCATGTCTGTTAAAATGAGACCTGTGATTGGAATAGCTCAGCTTCATTCATTGAGAAGTGGCTGCAACTCTGTAATACTTTACTGAGGTCAGACTAAAAGTAGAAGCCAAGGCCTTATTTATGTTGCTGTCTCTTAGTGACATAGCTACAAATACCATTTTTGCCATCTAGATCTTAGTTGATTTAAGGACAAGTGAAGTCAGCCATAAGATTTAGTAATGGTGGAAATAGTTGATTATCTCGTCTGTTTCTGTAGCTTTCAAAGTTAGCCCTATATAAGGGAAGTATTTTAGATCAAAACAGGCAGAGTACAATTCACAAAATACCAAGGCAACTAATGCACATTTTGCTATGGTAGCAACAATGCCAATTTAGAATACGACATTTGTCTTTAAATTCCCAGGGGTAGGATCACCATGTTTGAAGTCTTAGGCTGGTTCAATTCCTCAATAGATTTTAATGAATTCTGGAGGCAGAATATAGGACAAAATAAATATCCACACATTGCTGCCTTCAGTTAAAGTCTGGTATCATTTTTATAAGTATTTGAGAATTCACACATACTGGAGCTGTCATGGTGATTCAAAGTTTGGGGAAGGAACATTTCCAGTTTTGTTGTTTGCTTTGCAGAGCTTGTCCTTTATGAGTACATGTTTTTGGAGTTTTATTGCTACAGGATCTGTATCTTAGGTTTCCGATCCATACTTCAGAGTTCTAGCTAGTGTGGGAGTTTGTTCCATTTTGATATTGTGAGTGTTTGCATGTGCTTAAATCTTAACATGTCCTGATGTTAATGGATTCACTCATGTGTCCAACAGAGTCTATCAAGTAGACCAGCTTTTTGTGATTTTATCACTATAAATCAGAAGCTCCGGGGACAGCCATGAAGTATCTACTGAAAATAATCAGAAAATAAAATTGTTTCTTTAAAAAGAAAAAAAGCATTAGTAAGCGATGGTATGAATGGTGGACTAGATATGCCAGTTACATATATGTAATAAAAGAGTAAGTATAGTAATCACAACAATAATGGGAATTATGTTTATACTCCTTTTTAGAGATTTATCAGATTATAGGGAATGAAATTCCTAGAGATAAAGGTATAACAAAACCATTAAGTTAATATCAAAGCTTTTTTTTTTTTAAGTTTTTAAGTGTGTTTTAAGCAAGTTACAAACAGTATCTACTAATCCTCATAACAAAATTGTGAATCAAATGGTGTTATTCCCGGATGCAAACAAGTTTCACAGAGATTAAGTAACTTGCCCAAGGATCTGCAGTTTCTGTAGGACAGGCCTGGTACAGAGAGCTAGATCAGACTGACTTTCAACTGTATAATTTTAACTCCTCTCATTTTCTTAGAAAAAATGGTTGAAACAACTGGCAGCTAAAGAACTGAAGGCTCTGAAGTGTGTGTGAACTGGAAATGTTCTAGGAGCTAGGATGATGAAATGGTTGATCTCATTCTTCATGGTTCCATATGGCATAACTAGGACCCATGAGCAGATGTTGCAAGCAGGAAATTTCAGTCCTGATATTTTAATTAAAAAAATGGGGGGCTTCTTGCAGAAGGAATGAGCTCACTGTCATCAGAAATGGTTGTGCTTAGATTGCAGACAAAAGTCAAGTAGAAGAGGTTCTCATGGGAACAGAGATATTGTGCTAGATGATTTCTAAACTTCTATCTACTGCTAAGATTCCCCATTTTAAATTTTAAGTATTTATTAGTGTTTATTGATGGAGACAAAGCAGAAAATAATAATTTCTACTTCTTGAGATTCCTACATATAGAGATTTCACCTTATGCTACTCTACTGAATTAGTTAACATTTTCTTTTGGAGGAAAGGAGGGGCAAGTTTTAAGTTCTTGCACTGAACATCTGTTAGTTTTTATTGCAGATTATGCTCTGGGAGGTGAGGCACATTTGATTCTTTTGATAATAGATAATTTCAGGTAGAAGTTGGTATTTTGAAGAGCCCTAGAATGAAGTAAAGTGGTTGCCTTTTGAAATGGGATTCATTCTGGACTTGTTTTTCTGAAATTTTTACAAATTGTACATCTTCTTGGGGAGCATAAAAATGGACTGCTCACCTTTAATGTTAATTGAAATTTCAAAGCAAATAACATTTTAAAATATATACTAAAGCGGGAAGAAGATAGTTATTTGAGTTTTAAAGAGACATAAGTAGTAAGAATCATACATCATTTGATTTCATTGGAAATTGTTGGGCCCATCTGCTTAAAATATTTTTTTTTTCCTACATGGTGTGAAAAATAAAAGACCATTTAGGTCACCTTTCTTGTCAATCATGTTTTACTTATAATTTGTTTTAATGGACTTTCTCCATATTCAAGATTCTCATATGCCTCCCTGGTCAACCACTACCAGCAACCCCCAACCCTCCCAAGTACTATTATTGAGATCTTTTGCTCTTAATGTAAATAATAAAATAATTAAGATAACTATGAAAGTAGCCTCTATATTTATTTGGAAGAATGTAAAGAGGGTGTGAGTGGTTGACAATGGGCAGTGTCTTCTTACTTTGAATGTATGTTAATCAGATGAGGGAGAAAGAGTTGATAAAGTTTATGGGTAGTAAGGAATTTTGACTCTTTGAAGGAACTGAAAGTAATAGCATTCAAAGTACAGGATAGTGAAAACTCAGGGCCTGTTGGATAGATTGACTCTGAAGAAGTTGCATTCTCTTAAATAATCAGTGGTGATTGCTGTGTGGGTGTTGAGAGTGGTAGGAGCATGCAGAAAGTAGATGCTATGAGAGATCATAGTACCATGTAGAAAGCCCCCTCTTTAGAAAAGGAAGGCTGCTATGATGTAAGCAAACTGAGTTACACTGGGGTGGTTTAACAAGGAAGAACAATACTCAGAATTCTAAAATGAGGCTGTTAGGGAAAGTGAGTACATGGTTTTTGATTGCTCAAGGTTTAAGTTGCAAGTTCATAGAGCAGGATTTCAGAAATTGGGCAACACTTTGGACCTGTTGATTTTCTAAAGCAATAATTGATGCAAGTGAGGTAGAATGATTGGGAAATAAGTTGGATTTAGTTTGTGCTGACAAGGGCTGGAATACTGTGTTTACAATAACAGAGAGCATGGGGCTAACATTAGTGATCCCATGGAAGAGTAAACAGCAGGATGTGGTGACAGATTGAATGCAGAGGGGGAACCTAAATGACATTACTGGCTTGTGGCTAATGTGACAACAAAACAGCAGGATGTAGATTGTGTGACAGTTGCTTTCTATCCAAGGACAGCCACGAATGGTACAGTAATCAAAACAGGGCATGTCTTTCTAGATAAATCAACATATGTGATAAGGTATGCATCCAATGAAGGTAAAATTAAAATTGGGGCATACATTAATTAATCCCATTATGATCTATATCTTCTCTCAGTTCTGGGGTTTTGTAACAAATGTCAACATAGAGAAGTTATGAATTTGTGTTAACGTAACTGTTCTCCTTTATTGAGTGCTCACTTACTATAAAACAGGCACTGTGCTAAGAGGTTTTTTTATGCATTGGTTTATTTAATTTGCATAGGTACTATTTTCATCTCCAGTGTATGGATAGCAACATTGAGGTTTGGAAAGGTAGAGACACTTGTCCAACGTTACACAGCCAGTAAATGGTAGGGCCAGAGTTCAGTCTTCATCACTCAGACCCAGATCCATTCTCTTAAGAATTTGGCAGCTTACCTCATAATTAACTTTCTGATCATGACCTACCCTGGAGGCAAAACCATTATTCTTCAATTAGCTTTTGAAGTGGACATAGCCGGAAGAATAGTGTCCCAGACAAAAGGGGAAGGTATTTGAGCCAAAAAGCAAGGATACAAACGATCAGAAGCACATATAGATTTTTAGTGTTCCAACATGACCTCATCATTATTAATAACATCTACACTCCAATGAAATTTATTTCCAAATTATGGGGGGTTTTTTGTTTTTTTTTTTAATTTTTAATTTTTTATTAACATAATGTATTATTTGTTTCAAGGGTACAGGTCTGTGATTCATCAGTCTTACACAATTCACAGCGCTCACCATAGCACATAGCCTCCCCAATGTCCAAATTATGTTTTAGCTCTGACTGGTTACAGTTTCATTTTGTGAAATGGCAGTTTTGTAAGAACCAGTAGGTACTGTTGTAACGAGTATATCTCAAATGAACCACAGAAATTGCAATGGGGAAAAGATTGTTATCAGTAAAAAAACAGACAAAATGAAAAATCCGCATGACTGGAGCTCTTGGTAGAACGCTTTTAATGAGTTATCATTCAAACCAGAAAACAAGGATATAAGGATAAATTATATTTTATGTTAGGTTCTTTTGTTTTTAATGAGCAAGTCATTTAACCTCTTTGTCTCTATTTTATCATCTCCGTGCAAATATCTTCATCACTGACCAGCTAATTGAGAACCTCCAATGCAAGCCTATTAAAGCCACTAGAAACTAATACAGCACTAGCCAGGTGTCAAAGGGGCCCTTAGTTTGACAGTTTTCTTTTTTCCTTGGTGTTTCAGAGTTCAGAGCTTGTTGAACTTCAGTATCCAATGAAAGACCTGCTTCTTGACTGAAAATATTCCTTAGTGATAAGAAATCTAGCTATCAGGCTACCTTGAAATATTAATTTCTTAATACACATAAAAATGGCATGCTGTGAAGATTAATAGGGTGTTTGCTAAGCACACGAGACTACAGAAAATCTCTTATGAGCGCAATCTGTTGAAAGGACTATTATTTTTATTATCATTAGAATTATAATCATTTATCCCAGTAAGGTATTAGAGAATGCACACTGCCATTTGAGAATCTAAAGCAGAAGAATATACAGCACCATGAAATGACATTTTGAGTCTCTCTTAACTTGTCTACAAGACCATTTACTCAGCATCCTACATGCTTACTGCTGTTGCTAGATCAGAAATAAACAGTGTGTTAAGAGAATGAATGCCAAGTTTGCCTATAGTTTCCAAACTACAATTTGATTTTTAATTTTTTTTCATTGGTGTCATTAAAATTTCTCCTGAATTGAAGGGATTGAAGATCAGTATTTACTGAGTAGTTACTATAACTGACAGAAGATAATTTTTTATTTAGACCCCCCAAACAGGGAGGAAGGCAGAAATGATTTAAGAAAACTAGAAAGCTGGGACAGACACTCCAATCTTTTTACTCAGAAAAGTTTGCCAGTTTTACAGAAGAGCAACAACATTTATACCACATGATGTTTTACACAATTGAATGATTTCTACTGTGTGTATGTGTGTGTGTGTGTGTGTGTGTTAGAAAGCATGTGTGTTGGGAGGGGGGAGGGGAAAAGGGGGAAAAGGCAGAGGGAGAGAGAAAATCTTAAACAGGCTCCATGCCCCACACAGAGTCAGATGTGGGGCTCAATCCCACAACCCTGAGATCATGACCTGAGCTGAAACCAGGAGTCAGATGCCCAACCGACTGAGCCACTCAGGCACCCTAAATAATTTCTACTTTGATAAGGGAAAAAAACGAGAAGCTGCTGGGTGTTTAGGTCATTGATTTGAAATGATTTCATACACAAGTACTGGAATCAGGATATCAGCGGCAACATTCTCTTACTTGATCTCCAGTGCTTTGCACAATGCTGGGCTTGTCGTATGCACTTAGCAAATGTTTAGTGGTCCAATAAATGAGTTCTGTAAGCCCAGCACAGTTACTGATTATCACCTGTATCATCAATATTCCTAATATGCAAGATATTTGGATATGCAAATATTTCTTAGAGTATAAGTATCAGCTTATGAGTATCCATTGCATGGAAGTAATCAGCTGTGTACAATTTGCCCCACCTAAACAAGGGATAAAGAAAACAGAAGTCAAGCTGAATTTGAGGTTTTGAGTGGAAATGATTGAGGATAGAAAAGGAAACAAGTAGCCTGGAAGAGGGGTTGTTTCAACAGGGAAGATAGAGGAAAAAATGATGACAGGGAAGGATAATGTATTTGGTTTTGGGCACAACAAATATGAGAAGCCACCATGATATCCAAGGAGAAAAAAACTAGTAGGTGGTTGCTGATGGTTAGACTTAGCAATAATTAAGATAGCTTAGGTCCCTTTCATGAAAATGCCCTTCCATGCTTTGTTGGAAGGTGGGTCCTGGGAACCTATTAATAAAATTGAATACAAGGTAACCTTGGGAAAGTTTATTGGACTAGAGGTTTTACTAGAACAGGATAAGCTGCTCAGATTATCTTGATAATTTGGACTGAGTTAAAAACTAGAGTCATAGGAAAGGGTACAAGAGCTGTAGATTGATATGGAATTGAGAAGAACGTTAGTACCATGGTAACCTCAATTATAGGCTTAAGTCTGTTTGGTGGGAGCAGGACTTATGTATCATACGGACAGGAAGGATTGCTTTAGAACTTGGCTCTTTTCCTATTCCCCATTCCAGTTCTCAGAGATCACCTTTAACCTCCTATCTTGGGTTTCAGAGTATCACTGTCTTTTCTTGACAGCTTGAGGTATAGCTTCAGTAATCACCCTCAGAGGCACTATTAGTAGCTTTAGGAATGCCCCTCAGAGGCAATACCAGTAGCCATTAGAGCATTAGATTGGGCAACAGAAAAAAGGAAGTCCCCTAATCTTGGCTAATAAGAGCAGTGTGAGTATTTCAAAAGATTCTACCAAGGAAAAGGACAACCAAGAGTAGAGCTAACACCAGTCCACACTGAAAGTAGTTGAATGTACCCCAGAGTTTCCTTTAAAACCTCCATTTAAAAATCCTCATGTTTTGCTACAATTAGCTTAAGTATTCATGATTTTTTAAAATCATTAACAACCTATGAGCATTGTCCTAGATGAAGCACCTATCCAGTGAGTGAAACCCTTCAGCATTAAATATCTCTGCCTAGATGCCTCAAATATCTGCTTCTAAAAACTCTTTCACTCTCAGTTTCAACTTTTGGGCAGATGCCTAAAATTGAAGCTGAAACCCATCTCTCTGTACTTATGCACGGATTCTTGTTCTACCTCTTTCGAGGTCACAGTTTAGCAATCCATCAGATACAGGTGAGTCTTTCACTTTCCATCTGATTATTTAACATTATTAACTCTGTTTGCCTGAGAAACTAATAGCAACAGACTCTTTTTTTCTTTATTTTTTATTATTTTTTAAAGATTTTATTTATTTGACAGAGAGAGACACAGCGAGAGCGGGAACACAAGCAGGAGGGGTGGGAGAGGGAGAAGCAGGCTCCCCGTGGAGCAGGGAGCTGGACGCGGGGCTTGACCCCAGGACCCTGGGATCATGACCTGGGCAGAAGGCAGATGCTTAACAACTGAGCCAGCAGACACTTAACGACTGAGCCACCCAGGCGCCCCCAGACTCTTTCTTTAACTCACACAAGCTGTGTTATGCCTGACATATACAACATGTATCACTAAGACTCTACTTGTTCCAAACCTGCCATGATTTGGCAGACCATGAAATCTTAATGAAATCAGAGCCCCTTCTTAGTATATTAATATATCCCATAATAAATATGTCACGTTTTATTTTAGGCAGTTCTGGGACTTTGTATTGTCTTTATTCACAATTCACTCCATGGACATCTATTGAGTAATATTGTCTGGGGTTCTTCCTCTACATTTCCCTACCTCCCCAGTGTTTTCTCTCCCATTAAAAGGACCATTTATAAAAAGAAGAAGATAGCAGGAGGGGAAGAATGAAGGGGGGAAATCGGAGGGGGAGATGAACCATGAGAGACGATGGACTCTGAAAAACAAACTGAGGGTTCTAGAGGGGTGGGGGTGAGAGGATGGGTTAGCCTGGTGATGGGTATTAAGGAGGGCACGTTCTGCATGGGGCACTGGGTGTTATGCACAAACAATGAATCATGGAACACTACATCTAAAGCTAATGATGTACTGTATGGTGATTAACATAACAATAAAAATTTAAAAAAAGGACCATTTATCCCGTCAGAAAAGTATAAAGACAAAGATACAAGAATTTTCTCTTTATGTGCACAAAATAAATGCATATAGTGCATTTATCTCTGATGTATGGTGGCTGGAAATGAAGAACTGGTGTGGGATTGCCTGAAAGGATTTTTTGATGCATTGTTTTCCCTCTTTGGAGAATAATATGTATGTTTTCTTGACAACAGAAAACCAGAGAAAACTTGCTAAATTATAATTTATTTTGCCTATCCTAATGGAAGCTTGGAAAAATTTGTAGCCAAAGATAAAAGTACCACATAACAAAGATGAATATAGGCTATACCCATTGCCTATGTAAAATTCTAAGATTTGCTCCAGATTTTATTCAGAGAAAGGCAATTATTTGTGCAATGCTTTTGCAATAAAATATAATAAAATGGAGTACTAAATGTTAGATTTGAAAGCTCCTATAACATCCAGTAATTAAACATCATAATGGCTCCAACCATAACTCGACTGTCCGTTACTCTGCGTATGGATTTCCACTTACTTCAGCTACATCTGTTGATGAACAAGGCGGTAGTCAAGAGGCAGGCATTAAAAAGCTAGGGCATTTAGTACTGGTGAAGGGGAATAAAAGGTTTAGAAGGTGTTTAAAGGTACCTCTGAGTGTTTATTCAACTCAAAGCTAGTCAAAGCCTTGACAGATGCAAGGAATTGAGAATGGAAGTTGGAAACAGTATTTGTGTGTGCACTAACAAGGGAACACGTGGCCGTGGGTAGATTCAGTCAGATAAGAACACCGTGCCCTGCTTGGAAGGAGCTTAAAAGTGGACACTCACGTTTTCCAACGATCAGGGTGTTTGTTTTACCAAAATTATTTGTAAGAGATTGTGAGACTTTTTTCCAAAGCGACTGTGCTGTTTTGCATTCCTAACGGGAATGGATAAACGTTCCTATTGCCCCACATCTTTGCTAGCATTTGGTGTTGGCAGTGTTTTGGATTTTAGCCATTCTAATAAATGTGCAATGGTATCTCACTACTGTTTGAGTTTGCAGTTCCCTAATGACATAGAATGTTATTTTTTCATATTATTATTTCCTATTTGCATGTCTTCTTTAGTGAGCTAAATGTTCACATTTTTTTGCCCAGTTTTTTGTTGGCTTGTCCATTTTCTTTTTATATATATTATTGATGTTACATATAAATACTTATAGTATATATAAATAGTATATTTATATTACACATATGCAATATACCATATTGATACATGTTGCATATGTCCTATTATATATAATATAAATATAATTATAGTATAAATATATGTACTTGCATATTTGTATATTTGTATACATATATTTATATGTATTTGACATATAACCTTATATTAGTTTTAAGTATGTATAATAATGATTCAATATTTGTATATATCATGAAATGATTATGGTGTGTCTAGTTAACACACACTAGTACTTCACATAGTTACAAAAATCTTTATTGCGATGAGAACTTTCAACCTCTATCTTAGCAACTTTCATATATGCAATACAATATTATTATAATGATTGGCTTGTCTGTTTTCTTATTGTTTGTGTATGTTGGAGTCTTTTATGAAATAGGTGTTTTACAAGTATTTTTCCCTAGACTATGGCTTATCTTTTCATTCTCTTAGTCTAAATTTTTGTAATATTTTAAAATAGTGAATTCTAAACCAGAAGCTCAAATTAATATTCTAGATTAAAGCAGAAGCATAGATCGGAAGCATGAGCGCAACCCAATAGTGCTCACCCGACCTCCTCCGTGGGGGGGATCATTACAGCCTTGCACTGGGTCACACAGGTTGGAAAAAAAATAACAATACTGCTATAAGCACTTAATGAGAAAAGTATTTGAAGAGAATTCATTTTGATAGCTAGAAGTTGTTTCTGGAAGTTTAAGCCTTGGCATATGGAAGAACTTTTAAATTGTCAGAATAATCCAAAAAGGGAATGGTAGTTATAGATAGTAGATAGGGTAGTCAGATTTAGCAAATAAAATGCAGACCACTCAGTTACATTGGAATTTCAAAGCTACAACAAATAGATTTTTAGGATAAGTGTGCCTCATGCAATATTTGGATCATGTTTATATGAAAATGTAGTCATTATTTGTTTGAAATTCTAGTTTAACTGAACCTCCTATTTTATCTGGCAACCCTAGTACAAAATACTTTTTAGTCTTAGGCATGTGCAGAGTCGAGTGTCCATTGGGTAGAAATCTTGAGTTCCAGGCTTCAAAAGAGTACTTTCAAGTATCTTTCAAGTGATTAGGATTATTTCTATCCTCACATCCTCAACCTCTCTTGAAGAATCTGATTGACCTAATATAAATGCATTAAAAAAAGTCATGGTTTAAGTGTCCCTACCAATGAGCATCTTCATTTAATCTAAAAGATAGTGATATATTTAGTGGGGGGGGGTGCTCAGTAATAATTTCTGATATTTGGCATTATCAAAAAAGACCGAGGCACACAGTGATTCAGGGAAAAGAAAACTTTTCTCAGATCTGAAGTATGATACATGTATAGAATGTTGCCAGTGTCAGTGATCAGTTTTTGTTCTAAGATCTGATTTGCTTTGCAAGAACATCCTATCTCTGCTTTTGGTCCATGAGGTCAATATGAGCATGTTTGGCTGTCACAGTCACAGTATTTGATTCTGTTCGCTTCAGTGATTGGCTCACAGACGGGAATATGGTCAATCGGAGACCATTTCTAGACTCCTGCTAGAGAACGTTTAGGAACTCATACATTTCTGCTGGGTTTAGGCCTGGGCAAATGTTAGAGTCTCCTGAAGGTGCAGTGCTACAACATGGGATCTGAGTATAACATCTTTTGGAGAAGAACAAAGCCAAGGGGTGGAGGAACCAGGCAGGGTTATCATCATCTGGTCCCTTGGGTCAAAACCTATTCTTGATCTTCCTGCCACTCCCAAGAGAGTCCTGATACAAGAGCAGATAGGTATATTCTTCCAGTGTAGAGCTCATCTCTAATATCTCTAATAAAGGAGATTTACGGATCTGAATAGAGTTTTCTAGAGTACCACTGAGAATTGTTTATATACCAAAGTTAATACCCTTATAGCATATAGCCTTTCCCTTCCCTAGACTTTTCCAGTAGGTTTTATACAGAGAAAACATTTAATGAGGGTGAAAAATTATCACTGGCAGTGACTGAAACACACAGTTTGGAAAAATAACATGGGGCCATTATTGCAAATCAAATTTGGATAACTGTGCATGTGGCCTAGTTGACCTGGGCTTTATAATTTCATTTGGTGCACGGCTTTGTTCTCAGGCAGAAGATCAATCATGTTGTACTATGTACCATGTAAGTCTTAGATAATTTACATCAGGGCAAAAGGAAAGGGAAAAAGAAAAGAAAAAGAAATGAGCAAGCAAGGGAACATAGTTATCCATATCTTAAAAATGTATTTTGACCCTTTGGTTTAACTTCTTACCTCTATAAGCTACTTGCCAACGGGGAAGTGAGGAGATAGAACTAGAGAACTCTGAGGAGATAGAACTGTGCTATTTCCTGAGCACAGAGGTAGCTCAGAGCTTTGTCAGAGAGAGAATTCTTCTATTGATTATGAATTAACTTCATTTCTTAATGGAAGAAGGAGCTCTTTTCATCTTCTTTCCTCTACAGATAGTTTAGGTTAAAGTGCAACCCAGTCTGTCCTCCAGTGAAAACCACTGTAATTAAATAATTCAGAGTCTTAAGGACTTTGATTAACATGAATCTATTATGTAAAAGTTCATTAGAAAGCTGGATGTGCTTCAAATAGCATGATTATGAATTAGATACTGTTTTATTTTGCGTGAGGTATCTTATTTTCCTGAGTTCTTGATAAATCTGAGAGTTCAATGGTCTCTCCTTTATTTCTTCTAGTAGGGAAATTAGGAAATCTAGAGAGGAGGAGAGAAGTTTTCATGAAATCAGTCTATTCTATCTCACCTTCTCATTCAGTGTTTCTTTTTTTTTTTTTTTTTTTTTTTAAAGATTTTTATTTATTTTTTGACAGAGAGAGACACAGCGAGAGAGGGAACACAGCAGGGGGAGTGGGAGAGGGAGAAGCAGGCTTCCCGCCGAGCAGGGAGCCCGATGCGGGGCTCGATCCCAGGACCTTAGGATCATGACCTGAGCCGAAGGCAGATGCTTAACCAACTGAGCCACCCAGGCGCCCCTCATTCAGTGTTTCTTGAAGTAAACAAACAGTTTGGTGCATAAGACAGAAACATGGTGTGAAATTTTTCTCTCTTGTGAAAACACACATACTTGTTGATTCTGTAATACACCCAACCACCTTTTTAGGAAAAAAAAATCATTTTAGAAAAAAATGATTAAAGGAGCAAAGTCTGATTGATATTATCTTTAGAAATCTGTCCTTCCCCATTCTCCCACCTCTACTCAGAGATTTACAAATCACTAATTGATTAAAATATTAGTAATATTTTATTCCTCATAATGTACTAGGGAATGAGACTAGGTCAGTGTGTGTCCTATTATACATTCCAGGCAAACCTCATTTAGTTGGTAGGGGTACTCCTTTGGGTTTAAGTGCAAGGATAGTCATTTCAGCTCTAGTGAGTTCTTAGTCTGCAATAGTTAACTTCGGTACCACCTGAAGTTAATAATACCAGCAGATCATTTTATACCTACAACTCGATTAGAAATTTGTATTGCTAATTTTATATACATTTCTTTTGAATGCTCCCCCTTCCAACACAAAGAAACAACATTATAACCAGAAAGGCCATGAATGCACATCTGAGCCTGAATTTTAAAACAATTTTTAATAAAATCCAGATATTTTATCCCGAAGGGGAACACCTGCACTGATAAATTTCTGATGTGTAGGTGCACTGAAAAAGCTAACTAAAGTAGCTACTAACATCACTCAGTCTGTTCTTACTGTTTTCCTGGCACCTTGGCTCGATGTCCTTTAAACCAGAGTGACCCTGTAATGGACACTTTTGAAAGGAAGGGAGGATTCTGTTAATAACTATGTTAGAGCAACTAGCATAAACTAGAATGAAGGTGGCGAAATTGGATCTGTGTTCACCTTAATTATAAAGCTTTTAAAGATAATTGTTAAATTCGGTATACTCATTCAGTAAATACTTATTGAGCACCCAACATGGGCCAGACACTGGAGATGCAATGTACAAAAGAGCAGCTCCTACCCTCAGGGAGATTATAGTCAGGTGGGTAAGTTAAGAACCAATAAAGTTCCCACTAGTAGAAGGAAGTGCTAACAGAGAATAAGAGGAATGATTTTACCTGCTCAATTTTGTATTTGTAATTTTACCTTTTTGTTGGTTTTATTTGGTTAAAGAATAGAACCTGCAGCATTCTGTAGTAGATAGTACTAGAGTCTAGATCCTCTCCACTGGATGGGGCATCTGTCTCCCATGCATGTAGCAGCTCATGGCTCACAACTGCCCAAGTCTCTGCACCCACGTAAGGCTGACCCCTGTGTTTTGGGCCGTCTCCCTTCATCAGACCAAGGCTAGACTTCATGTGATATTGCCCCTTATCACTACTGAGTGTTTGAGATTTGGCTAAGAACTTTGATCTTCACTAATATTAATTAAAATTTCAATAGCCACGTGTAGATGGTGGCTACCCTATCAAACAGCACACTTTTCTAATAAAACATTCATAGCCATGTTTCTTCCCTTGCTAAAGTGACCCCCCAGGACCGTGGAGAGCCAAAAGACCTTATTTAGGCTGGGGTTCAACTGTGGTTTGATGGTCCATGTGTTATGATGCCAAAGTGTTAGTGTCCTACAGTCTATTCTAGAACATTATTAATGGAAGTTTGGAGTTGATTCTTTTTCTATGATATTAAGCTTACAGAAGAATTTCTGATCAGTGGTTTCCTACAGCTTTTCAGTGAGATGCTGGGGTTTGTTCTGTAAGGAGAGTGACATCTCTTGGGCCAAAGGCGTTCCACATGACAGCCTAGAACATTTTTCAACAAAAAAATGAAAATGTGAGGCCCCTTTGCAAGAGTTCCCATCCAGGAACCCATTCCAGGAACCATTCCAGTGGAGCATCTTTGATTTGGAAATAAAAGGATCAGGTTTGGTTAGTGCATTGGAGAACTGTAAAACACAAAATAGTGGATGATTCTTTGTTGAAAAGAATCTGATTTGTATGAAACTAAAAAAACAAAACTGCTATCACAAGTCTGCTGTGAACATTGAATAGGTGGTTATTAAAATGCATTTGTGTACATTAGAGAAAAAAGTTTTTATTGCTATGTGTACAGAAAATGCTTAGGAACTAAAACCACTGAAACTAGTTTATGGGTGTGCAGTATAATGTGGCATAGAGAAACTGGCTTTGAGTCCAGGCTTTTTCACCTGCTTGCTGCGGAGTCCGAAAAAAGTTACTTAACATCTGAGCCTCAGCTTTCTTGCCTACGAATGGAAACAATTATTTTATCTAGTCCTCTCATGTGGTTTTGTGAGATTTTAATGGGGTGACAAAATGTTTTGGTCCTATGCACTGTTAGGGAAGCAAGCTTCTGTAATAGCGTATTGGGGCTCTTTTGTTTGTTCTTTATTTGTGTTCTCTAGGGTTCATTGACCTTGATTTTATTAATCTAGGTTGTTGCAGTTTCAAAAAGGTAAAGGTTCCAAGCAGGTAACCTCAGTAAGTGGATCAACCAAGTAAGGTGGTGGGGAACTTGAGAGGCTCATCCAATCTGGAAGGGGCAGCCCTCCCCAGCGCCATTCTGTTACTACGTTGTGAGAGTGCACCCAGGGTTGCCAATGCATGTTTAATAAGTTAAAGGCTGACTTTTAATAGATTCTGTGGGATAAACAAAGCTCATTTATTGTCCATATCGAGCCTGCAGGCCACCAGTTTGCAACTTGTGCCTCCTTCCAAAAAAGGATTTAAAATGAATTATATTCAAACAGAATATAATAGGGGAAAAAAGCAGGGGAGGGAATCAAAAGAGTAGAATAAGCTGTTTTCTGTTGATCAATAAGAATTTATTAAGCTCTATCAGGCTGAATGCTTTGGGAGATGCTAACAAAATAGAAAACATTGTCTTTGACCTCAAAAAACACATAGAGTCTCTAGAGATACATGCAAATGCATGAAGTCTTAGAGAATGAGAAAAAACTAAGATGTAATTAGGTGTGAGATGGGGGGTCAGTGGATAGACCAGTGCCACTCAAAGTATGGTCTGCAGACTGGCGCCAGGCTGCGCTGTTTGTTACTCATTCCTGATGAGATAAGAACTGAGATTGAGAATAAGCGCTTTGAAACTTCAGACCAAATTGACAGAGTGCTTTTTTGTTTGTTGAATCTAATGAAAAATTGAGGCTTATATTTTACAGATCTTTTGTCTTTTTTCTTAATTTTCATTTTCCTTATAATTCATTATATTTTACCAAACGATTAATCAGCAGCAAGTTGATTAAAACAACAACAGCAGCAAATTGTTCGCCATTGACATGTTGGGAATCAGTGATAGATACCAGTATTTGAATAGTTGGAGAACAGGATTCATTGTTTTCGTATAACACTACATCAAAAACTAATGATGTATGGTGACTAACATAATAAAATAAAAGAGAGAATTGAAGAAAAAAAAAGAAAAGTTGGAGAACAAATAATTTGCTATTGGATGTGAATTGTTGGCTCTAGATTGTTTCACTAAATGATTGATTCTTTAAAAGCTAATGAAGAAGAATCACCTTAAAATGGGTTTAGGATAGCTCACCAAAGCTGTTTTACTCTGAGACACAGCATAAGGTGACAAATATAAAGAGAGTCAATGGTATTTAAGGGAAGAGTGAACCAATTACTTATTAAAACATTGAGAAATTGAGATCGGCTAAAGGTTGGAAATTTGAAACATTTGAGAAACAGACATTCAGCTCAGTGACCCTGGTAAGTTCACAGCTAACTGCCCATTGGAGATTCATAGTGAGATCAAGTTTTTTGGGGGGAGGGGGAGGTTTTATTTAGCTAGTGTATCAGAAAATTAATCCTTCCGCAAGTTGATTTTTCAGCAATTCAGCTTAATTCTGGTATTAGAGAAAGCTTTGCTAAGAAGGTAAGGTAAATCACAAATTTTTTCCTTACCATGTTGACATGGAGAATGACTAACTCATTGTGGGCTTACAGGGAATGCATATGCACAGAACGTGAGGTATAGATGGAGGGAGGAAGTAGCTAGGATAGAACCATGGGTCTGTTCCACACTGGGCCGTTCCAACTTTTTCTTCTTTAAAAACTTCCCTAACACTTCCATTCTTTCTTTTATGCATCATTTGTTCTTACTCTTAAGAATTTAACATTCATCAATTCCTAAATTAAGAAATTTCCATTTTGTCTGTTGAGGAAGCAAATTCTCAAATGTGCTTTCTCTCAATCACAGTACATCCACTGAGGGCTTACTTGGAGCCAGTCACTAGAGTTGTAGGTTCTGGAAACAGGTTCTGTAAAGTAGCCTTTGCACAGTGTTTATAATCACTTAAGCTCCTTCGTAGTCCCCTTTCATATCGTTCTGTCCTAAGTCAAGTAAGTAGGGCAGAGCAAAGATCCTGCTCCTTGGGGCTGGGAGGGATGGGCTGTGCCTCCACATGGTGACGCCATGGCGGGTATGAGCACTCAAACCCACTTTGAGGGTTTCTGTGTAGGAGTGCAGGCCAGTGAAGGGTGTTAGAAGCCAAAAAGCCTGTGCTATGAACACATGTTCATAGAAGCTTTATTCATAATAGCGAAAAACAAGCCATCTAGAGGTTCTTCAACAGGTCTGTGGTTAAATAAACTGTGGCACGTCTTTAATTTGGAATGTGACTTAGCAATTAAAAAAAAAAAAAAAAAGAAAGAAAGAAACAACTTTGATGGATCTCCAGGGAATTGGACTGAGTAAAAAAAGCCCATCCCAAGTAGCCACATGCTTTATGATACCATTTTTACAACATACTTGATGTAGCAAAACCATAGACAGGGAGGTCAGATTTGTGGTTGCCAGGGGTTAGACGTGATTGAGCAAGAGTGGGAGGAAGATATGGGGGATGCTTAAAGGATAACATGAGGGATGGTCTGTATTGACTCTGGTAGTGTTCATATGAATCTATGTGACAGAGTTGCATGGAACTGAATACATATGCAAATGCATGTGATATTTGAGAAATCTGAATAAGAATGGTGCATTATATTAATAGAAGTCTTCTATTTTGTAATACTATGGTTTTTGTAAACTGTTACTTTTAGGGAAAATTAAAGTTTATGTGTGATCTCTGTATTACTTCTTACACCTGTGTGTGTGAATCTGCAATTACCTTAAAATAAAACATTTTCCAGCTTTCTTAAGATAGTATTGACATATAATTGTGTACGTTTGAGGTACACAATGTAAGGATTTCTTAGAGATGAATACTATGAAATGATTACTACAGTAAAGTTACTTAATACCTTAACTACACTCACATAATTATCATTTGTGTCTGGTGTGTGGTGGAAACACTTAAGATTTACTCTTTTAACAGCTTTCAAGTACATAAAACAATGTTGTTAATTATAACTACCATGCTGTACATAGATCTCTAGAACTTAATCCATCTTATAGCTGAATGTTTGTATCCTTTGACCAATATCTTCTCATTTTCCATCACCTCCCAACCCCTAACAGCCACCATTCTACTTTATTTCTGAGTTTGGGTTTTTTGACCCCACATAAAAGTGAGATCATACAGTTGTTGTCTGGGTCTGGTTTATTTCACTTAGTGTAATGTCTTCAGGGTTAATCCATGTTGTCACAAATGGCAGGACTTCCTTTTTATGGCTGAATAATATTCTATTGTGTTTACCACATTTCCTTTATTAATTCACCTGTCAATAGGCATCCAGGTTGTTTTCATGTCTTGGCTTTTGTGAATAATGCTGTAATGCACATTGGGGTTGCAAACATCTCTTCAAGAGAGTGATTTCATTTTCTTTGGGTATATGCTCAGAAGTGGAATTGCTTGATCATGTAGTAGGTCTATTTTCATTTTTGAGGAACATCCGTACTGTTTCTTATGGTGTCTGCACCATTCTACATCCCCACCAACAGTGTACCAGGGTTCCCTTTTCTCTATAGTCTTGTCAACATGCTTTTTGTCTCTTGTCTTCTTGATAATGGCCATAAAATAACATGTTGAAGTAAAAGAAGAGCAAGCTAGGATGAGGAGGACATTCATGTAGGAGAGTTGCCCGGTGCAGGGGGTGTCAGAATCAAGTAACCTGTGGAGGGCATTGAATAGAAAGGCTATCTAGCATGTGGTGTCAGAGCCTGAGGAGATGAGAAAGAAGTCTGTATTGGCCAGGGTCAGGGGTGGCTCTGTACAGGATGTCAGAGCCTAAGAGGCAAAAGGAGCAAGTGCACATGGGGTGATGAAGATGTCAAAGTAGAAGGAACATGAGAAAGTTGTTCCCATGAGGAGATGGCCTGGTGTGGTAAACAAGGTAAGGAAGGTTCATACAGGGGGCCTTATGCGTGGGGAGGGTGAAGATGACAGACCATGTGTGAGGGTGGCCCATGAGAAGATGTCAGAATTTGAGGTTGAGGACTGTGTCCATGCAAAGGGACAACCTGGCATGGGGTATGAAGCCCTAGCAGGGTGAAGAGTGTGTCTCTGTGGGAGGGTGGCTTAGAATTGGGAATCATGTGGGGAGAGCTTTCCTGTAGTACAGTGGTATATACGGAGTGAGGTAGGAGACCGGGAAACCAGTGGCGAGGTACACTGTGAGGCGAGAGTTGGGGCAGTGATGGGATATTGGTTACATTCAGGAAAATTGCCGAAGAAGTGAATATATGAAGACCAATAAGAACTAGATTTTCTACTTTTGGAGACAGGACTCAAAAATAAGGAAAAGGAGAAAATTAATATGACCTCATTGGTATTGAATTAGATTTAGAAATAATACTATATTTTATGCCATATTTATACATATATATGTATTTTGTTTCTGTGTCTACTGAGATGGCCTGGAAGCAGGGACACCCCAATAGCTCTAGACATAGATATTATCCAGCCTTTGGCTTCTGCATACCACTCTTTGCTAAAAAGAACTAGGGCTGCCTGAAGAGATGGCTGATTCTAAGCCTAGAGCAAGGAAAGCCTAAGATGAGGCTGAAGCATCTTGTTTTGTAGTAAAGCAAGCAGGGTGCTCGAGTGATAGTGAAATGCTGAAAACACCCAGAGGCCAGCTAAAACGGCTTGTACTGAATAAATCTGGGACAGTAATACTAACAGAATAAATTACCATAATGGGTTATAACCCATTGCTTACACACACATACACACACACACACACGTGAGCCCATGGTGATATAAACCAGTAAATTGCTAAATGTGATGTATAATGAGGAACAGAGTATTTACATTGCTTCACAGCATCTCCCCCTAAACTCCTTATTGAGTTTAAAGAGTCATTTTTTCAGTGCAGAAGCCTGGCAGAATCTACCCTAATTAATTCAGCCAAGTGACCAAAATTAGTAACGGGATGAATCAAAATTGTGTGTCACCTGATGGCATGCAAATAAGAAGAGAGTGTAGCTTATGTAATACTACTGCCAAAGATGCAGCCCTTCATCTAATTAGGAGAAAACATCAGACAAATCCAAATGGAAGATTATAGTCTTCAGAAGATTCTGAAAGTCAAGAAAAATATTGAGGAACTCTTGTAGATTGAAATATGCTAAAGACACATATTGCAAAAGACTTTATGGAACAATTGGAACAGTTGGCAAAACTAGAATCTGAGGATTAAATGGTAGCAATGTATCAGTGTTACTTTACTGACTTTGAAGGATTTGTGTTGTAGGATAGAATGTCCTTACATAGTAGAAGTAACAATAGTGTGTAGCAAATACATACCGAAGTACTCCATAGTGATGGGTTATTGTGTTGGCAACTTTACTTTCAAATGGTCGTGTTTTTTTTTTTTTTAAGTTATTTTTTCCAAATTTGTAATATTTCTGTAAATTTGAGATTTTTTCAGTCTTAAATAAATGAGGGGCACCTGTGGCTCAGTCACTAAGCATCTGCCTTCGGCTCAGGTCATGATCCCGGGGTCCTGGGTTCAAGCCCCGTGTTGGGCTCCCTGCTCGGCAGGAGGCCTGCTTCTCCTTCTCCCACTCCCCCTGGTTGTGTTCCCTCTCTCGCTGTGTCTCTCTGTCAAATAAATACATAAAATCCTAAAAAAATAAGTAAATAAATGAATGTAAAAGACCCAGAGTTATTCAGGAAGAACTTAATAGCTCATTCTTAGATATTAAGAGTTCTAAATATTAGCATGAAACAAATCTTTTGTGCTTTGTAGTTGTGTACCTGTGACATAATCTTTCTTAAACTGTTAAGGAAATTTTTTTTTTCTTCTTCCCATGTTTTTTTTTTCAATTTTTTATTTAAATTCCATTTAGCATACAGTGCAATCTTAGTTTCAGGTGTAGAACTTAGTGATTCATCACTTATGTGTAACAGGGCTCATGACAATTGCCCTCCTTAATACCCATCACCCAATTAAACTATGCCCTTTGCCCGCCTGACCTCCAGTAACCCTCAGTTTGCTCTCTATAGTTAAGAGTCTGTTTTCTGGTTTCCCTCTCTCTCTCTCTTCCCCGCCCCCCACATTCATCTGTTTTGTTTTTTTTAGATTCCACAGGAGTGAAATCATATGGTATTTGTCTTTCTCTGATTTATTTCACTTACCACAATACTCTCTAGCTCCATCCATGTCATTACAAATGTCAAGATTTCATTCTTTTTGATGGCTGAGTAATATTCCATTGTACATATATATATATATATATATATATATGCATATATATATATATACACCACATCTTCTTTATCCATTCATCAGTCGATGGACATTTGGACTCTTACATAATTTGGCTATTGTTGATAATGCTGCTATAAATGTCGGGGTGCATGTATCCCTTTGAAAGGGTATTTTTGTATCCTTTGGGTAAATACCTAGTTGTGCAATTGCTGAATTGTAGGGTAGCTCTTTTTTTTTTTTAACTTTTTGAGGAAGCTACATTCTGTTTTCCAGAATGGCTACAGCCGTTTGTATTCCACCATTGGTGGAAAATTTTAGTCATAGTATGAGAAGTAGTATAACAAACCTCTATGTACCCATTATCTGGCTTCAGCAGTTATGAACACACGGACAATCTTGTTTCATCTAATCCTCCTCTTTCCCCCCCAAAAGAATTATTTAAAAGAAGTCCAGACTTCATATCATTAGTACACATTCTGATGTACATTTCTCTATAATGTCTCTTGTATATTTTCCAGATATAAACACAATACCACTATCACACTTGAAATGCAAGGTTGGTAATTTCTCAGTATCTTCAAGTAAACAGTCCATGTTAAAATTTCTCCATTTGTCTCATAAATGATCATTAAGCTTGCCTTTTTCAAAATAATCAAGGTCCACACACTGCATTTGCTTAATATATTACTTAGATATTTAATCTGTAACCATTTCCTCTTTATTTTTTTGAAAGATTATTTGTTGTGTTCTAGAATTTCTCACCTTCTAGATTTTGTGGGTTTCATCTTCATTCTGTGATTTAATGTACTTATTTATCCCTGGTATTTCCTGTAAACTGCCCTTTAGACTAGACGCTTCCATCAGATTGAAGTTTCAGTTTTTGGCTTATTGTGAAAGTGGTTTATGTATATCTTATTGCTCTATATTAGAAGATAAGTAATGTCTGGTTGTCTGATTTTTTTGCTAAAATTAATCATCAGGTTTTTATGTTATTAGTTCAGTCTCTCCATTTTAAAACTCCTTATAAGGTTTTCCCTTGTGGTTATATAAGCCATTATTATTATTTTTAAATATGTATTTATTTATTTGAGAGAGAGAGAGAGACACAGTGTGCTGGGAGAGGGAGAAAAGCAGATTCTGCTAAGCATGGAGCTCAGTGTGGGGCTTGATTTTATGACCCTGAGATCATGGCCTGAGCTGAAATCAGGAGTCAGAAGCTTAATCGAATGAGCCACCCCAGTGCCCCTATGAGCTATTATTATTACCTCACTCCATTATTTCAATAGGAAATGTAAAATGGTGACATTCAAATTTATTACTTCTCATTCATTTATTAGCTGGTAGTTTTCTCTGATGAATAACTGTTTTGAACAACTATTTGGTTACCCTAAGGTGTCATTCAAATAAGAAAGAATATATCTTTGACTTTCCCTTTATGGATCATCATCAAGTTTTTTAAAAGATGATGTGATTATAGAATATTTGTTAAAATTGATGAAAAGAGGGGCACCTGGGTGGCTCAGTCGTTAAGCGTCTGCCTTCGGCTCAGGTCATGATCCCGGGGTACTGGGATCAAGCCCCGCTTCAGGCTCCCTGCTCCGTGGGAGGCCTGCTTCTCCCTCTCCCACTCCCCCTGCTTGTGTTCCCTCTCTCGCTGTCTCTCTCTCTGTCAAATAAATAAATCTTTAAAAAAAAAATTGATGAAAAGATACTAGAGGAATATACTAGTGTGAAGTAAATGCCAGGGAGAAGACTATGAAAGGCTCCTGAAGTTTTTTGTTTGTTTATGGACTTACTATCTCATTAGCTAACCTCTCTCTCCGCTCCCCACCCTTGACGTTAGCACCTGGCTGTCCCTCTCCCTGGGGATACAGTGGTGAACCAATTGTGTGTCCTCCGTCAGCCTTCAAGAAAAGCGTGGCTACACATACTCTCTAAGTTAAATATTTAGGACTTGGTTAATGTGGGACAAAATGGATATTGATCAATGAAGCTTGGAGGGAAATGCAAATCACTCACGCAACCACAGTGACAGGATTCTGATTATAATATGTTTATATCTGATACATTTAAATAGTGGCTGCCTTTCCAACCTGCCAAATTTCTAGCTTTTGATTCTGAACTGCAGTTTGTCTCTATTGTCCGTAAAAATGTTGGAGGATTACCAGCTTCTCGCTGTTACATAGATGATCCGTTCACTAAACATAATTCATGCCCATCACCAAAATCGCTCTTAATGTTTCTGTGATCTAAATATTTTATGTTGTTTACATTTGTTTGCTCTGCTTTCATGGAGCCCTCCCTGGTCAGCTGTGCTTGCATAAAATCACATTTTCATCTCTGCCTCACAGACAGTGGCTGCAGACTGATGTTTGAGAGGGAAAAGAACTCTAAAAGAGTAAAAATCTGTTGAAAAAAATCAATAGTTTGTTTTCTGTTTGGGAAAAAAATAGGGTTATGGATTTTTTCCCCAGTAACACACGGTATTGATGGGTTCCATTAAAGCCCATGAGAAATTTGACTTTTAATGGAGTTGTTCTTTCACATATGCTGAGCAGATTGATTTAGGAAGTTGTTTTTCACACCATCGGAGGGCAAGTGTGGGAATGCAAACAAGGGATATGCTAAAGTTAAGAGAACTTTTTCAAACCCATGTGCAAAGGATACAGTATCACTATATTCCAATACAGTTAAATATGTGAAGATTTATTTAAAATAGTTTTGTTTAAAACATCACGTCTTTGTGTGTGCGCTTCATTTGAGCCAGTAAGGTAGTGAAATACAACAGTATAATTCAGCACATCTTTCCGTAAAAATGGCTTTGCGCGTTCCAGGAGTTTCAGCATGCCAGACCCCAGAAACACCGAGAATAGCAACCAGTCCCTGGATATCGCCTGCTCACTTCTTAGTGATGACCACTTTAGGCCTAAAACATATAATTAAGCTCGAGTACTGAGCATCTCAATGAAGGATATTGCTAAGTAACCAGTCTGCAACCTACTTAATTAGCATAAACAAAAAAAAAGCACCACTTAGACTCACAGTCCTGGGGCACCAGTGGGCCCCTTTTCATTTGAAGCACTTCGTGAGCGATTTTGAAAAGAGGGACAGATAATGAAGATGATTACCCTGTTGCCCTGTTAGCCACACTTTCTAGTCCTCATGCTAAGTCAGGACTGGAAAGAATAAGAAATTAGAGGATCACATTATCCTCCTTTCATATGAATTCTGAAAGTCATGAATTGTTAAGTAGATTTTATTCAAGATATAATAAGCATTCTGTGGGGGCCTCATTATTAGAAGCCATTTCTCGGCTCCTTCCTGAGCTTCCTGTGGTCCTGGAAGCTCACAGTAAGACTCAGGGTAAAGGGGGCCCCTGACTTTATTCAATAAGCAAACTGTTACAAAATTTCCTGAAAGAGGATTTTTGGCCAAACAGATTGCAGTTAACACGCATTCAGTAATTTCATAATAGCTTTTAATACTTACTAACTGCCTTCCGTAATAGGTGCACACAGCAGGTGCTTGTCCTCGTGAGGCTTACGTTCTTGTCAGAGCTGGACAGAAAATAATCAGCGTCATGTGATAAGAGGAACAGAATGGTGACATGACAGAGAATAATGGGGTTGGAAGAAGGGTTGGGTTTTTTTTGATATTATGGGGTTTTAAAATTTTTAAAAAATTTTATTTGAGAGAGAGAGAGAGAGAGCGTGCACTAGTGGAGGGATGGGCAGAGGGAGAAGCAGACTACCTGCTGAGCGGGGAGCCCAGTGCAGTGGGAGTCGATCCCAGGACCTCGAGATCATGACCTGAGCCAAAGTGAGACACTTAACCGACTGAGCCACCCAGGAACCCCTGTTACGGGTTTTTAAAACAGGGAATTGAAGCAATCTAATTGACTTATTCTCAGGAATCATTTTAGCTTCTGAGTAGAGAAATAATTTTAGGAGAACAAAGGGGAAGTAGGAAGACTAGTTAAGAGGCTATTGCCATCATTCCAGCAGGAGATATGGTGCCTTAGACTGGGTGATTGCAGCGATGCTAGAGAGGAGGGATGGGGAGGGTCCCTGCCTGCATGGTAGAGAAAAATGCAGCAGGACTAGCTGATCCGGGGAAAGGAAGGAATCAAAATGATTGTCAGGCTTCCAGCATCGACAGTTTGGCACAAGATGGCACTACCCAGGCAATAAAAATACCCAAAGGGAAGTTAGTAATTTAACATAGAAGTTTGGAAGCAATTAACCTTTTCATTTTTAGTGCTGTGCTTTGTCACTGGTTCTCATATTGAGTCTTTTCTAAGGCAGAAATTGGTTCATTCATTCATATTTATTGAGTACCTACGATGCTTTGTGCCTCAGTAGGCCCTGGGGATCCAGCCCCTGCTTCGTGGAGGAAGTGGACATTAAATAAACAACCACAGTCATAAAACCATAACTGTAAACTGAAGTAAGTGTCCTGAATGAACAGAGCATGGTTTTCTGGGAGTCGGTAACTAATAAACCTGCCAGAGGCAGGGATGAGGTGGGCACGTTGGAAAAGGCTTCCCTGAGGAAGCATCTTTTGAGCTCAGTTCTAAAGGGTAAGAGTTAAGTAGAATAAAGTATGTAGTATTGTGTGTGTGCATGGGTATGCACGTATGTGTGTGTAAGAGAGAGACAGAAAAAGAGAGAATGTGTGTGGGATGGGGAGGACTGGGATATTCCAGGTCCAGGGACGAGAATCTGTTAAGGCCCTTTGGCCAAAAGAAAGTATGACTTCCAGAAATTAAAACCTAGGTCTTTGTAGGACAATAACACAGATTTAGGATTTATCCTAAGGTAGTAGCAAGCCCCCAAAGTGTGAAAAGATGGCTCTGGTGACTGGGGGAAAAAATGAATTGGAATGTGGTTAGGAGATCAGTTAGGAGGCAACCGAAGCCCCTGGGCAGGAGATGAAGATGGAGGAGACAAGGGGGTAGCAAATGAGGAGAGGAGCTACTTTTGATAGGACTCAGTGTGACAGAAGGGTAGAGCTGGTGGCTTGGGAAGCCTGCGTTCAAGGTGATTCCAGGCTTCTTGTGAAACGAAAGGGATGAAATTGCTGCTCACCAGTTACTTAAGCCTGGAAGGAGACTGGGTCTGGAGAAGGGAGACATCAATATTTTTGAGACTTACTGAATTCTAAGGTACATTTGAGACATCAAAATTTGAAGATACCTTTGAGTATATGTGCTCAGAGTGCAGAGAAGAGCTCCTGGGTGCACCCATGGGGATAAGGAGAAGTCACAGCTTTGGGTGTGAGTGGTAACCTACCAAGTGACAGGAGAAAGGGTGATGGGACTCAGCCTATGGGAGCTTTAACATTCATGACGGAGTGGGGGAAGGGAAGCATATAATGGAGACAAGGAAGGATGGGCAGAGAAATAGGAAGTGAGCAGCAGAGTAGAGATCATGGAAACAGGGGGATGAGGGTGTTTCCATAAAGGGAAAAGCGTAGCAGCATCAGACACCACTGGGAAGGGGGCAGGCAGGATGAGGACTGAAAAATAGGTTAGAGTAGCAGCAAGTCAGTGCCAGTTTTGATGGAAATGGATATCAGTTGCAATGCAGTAATAATCCTGCTTCTCTGGTTGGTACTGAGCAAATTTCTAGAACCTTTGATGTTCCCTATGTTCTGAGCCTACAAGTTCCAAGACAGACAAGTGATACAAGGCAAAAAGTTTTGGATCTCATAGTGGAAGACTGGAATTCACGTCCTGATGTTATATTTATCAACTATATGATCTTGCACAAGTAATTCTCTCTTCCGGCCTCTGTAATGCAGTTCTGTAGGAATTAGGATAAAAACTGCTTCATAAGGTTATTGTGAAGAACAAGATAGATGATGTATATGTGTTATCTCAGTGCCTGGTTCATACAAAGAACATAATCAATTGAAGATGTGTAGCTATTGTGCATTTTTCCAAATTCTCTGAAAAGCACACTAATACTCTTTTAATCAGAGAAAAGCCAGAATCATAAGATTATTTTTAAGAAGGAAATGTGTAACAAAATATATGTATGACAAATATGGCTGTCCACTTGATAAATGTTTCCTGGCCAAATGCCCATCCAGGTTTTAAATTTCAGGCCTGCAGATTTTACACATTAAAAAAATGATAAGATTAAGAATCATTTTATGTGATGTGGCTGTCTCTAGGCTCTTCTGGAATTTTAGAGCTAAAATGAATGTTGAAACTTTCATTCTCCTGCTTGGATATTCTTATATGACCATGAAAATCAACAGTGTCAATTTGGATTTCCTCTTTTTTGGAATTTACTCTAAGGTCAGACGTAATTTATAAAGAAATGAAGACTACCTTTGCCACCACTGATATTTCCCAGAGACAGTGAGGGACATTTATACAATGAAATTTGATGTTTATACAAATGAGACCTGATAGTTCTTATGATAAATACGGAAAAGGTGTGAACATCACAAGGACCACAGAGAAAATTAATGATGTCAAAATCCAGTATATAAAACCCCAAATAATTTGCTTTACCCAGAGGCGGAGGGGGGGGGGGCATAGAAAGAATATTCTGGACTGGGACTTGGTGTCCAGATCCTGTCCTACTACTGTTGAGCTGTGAGACCCTGAACAAGGTTCTCACTGCTCCACTTCTGTTTGCGGGAAATAAAAAAGATAAGTAAAAAAGAAAAAGAGGTTTAACCAGTGTTCATTTTGTCTGTAAAATTCACCAACTCTATGATTCTGTAACGAAATCTAGAAATCTCTTTAAGGAAGACTCAAGTGTGTTTTAGTGTTTGTTTACAGATTATTAACTGACACAGAACTGGAAGTTGGGAGTTAGTGATCAGGGAAAATTAAAACTCTTCTTGTTTGGAGTCAATTCCAACAGAAAATGAATCCAGACTGAAAATAAAGCATATCTGAAATTACTGAGTAAGTCAATGGGGAAGTAATGGTAATAAAGAGACAACTAAATATCTTGTTGCTCTTTTTATAGACACTTAACCAAGAGCTTGAAAACAGGCATTGCTCTGGAGAGAGTTTAATGATTTCTTTTGCTTTAGTTTATTGAATTTAGCTTAACTTTATGGTTTACCAAATTACTCTTATCATAGAAAACTTAGGTTAAAATGTTATTAAAATATAAACCCATTTTATGTTAATAAGCTTTTTGTATAAATTAGAAAAGCAGATCATTAAAGGATCTCTTCATGTCTTGAAAAGGCAATGATATATCACATTTTTGTCCTTCCTTTTCTCTTTCTTTGTTGCTTTTTTCTTTCTTCTATATAGTTTGTGTATTGTAGGCAGCAACATTACATGTTTTTTTCTCTCTCTTAGCAGTGCCCAGAGCAGATCTAGAAACATTGTCATTGTATAATAATTGCTTTTATTTATTTTTTTTAAAAGATTTTGTTTCTTTGAGAGAGAGAGAGAGAGAGCACGAGAGAGAACATGAGCAGGGGCAGAGGGAGAGGGAGAAGCAGGCTCCCCTGCTGAACAGGGAGACCGAGGCTGGGCTCCATCCCAGGACCCTGGGATCATGACTTGAGCCGAAGGCAGATGCCTAACCAACTGAGCCACCCAGTTGCCCCTATAATAATTGCTTTTAGAGGGGAAGAATATCTTTGCATGCAAAGGAATCTGAAGGAGATATTAATAGATGTTCTGGTCTTTCCCCTTGACCTCATCTATTCTCTCAGAGGTAACTACTATTTAGCAGTTGGAAGTGGGTCTTTCCAGACCTTCTGCTATGGATTTTTTTTTTTTTTTAACTCAGTACTATGTATTGAACTTACCCATTAAGATTTACCCTATTCTGTTTATACTCTCCCCCATTGCCCTTAAACCATAGTTTATTTAACCTCTCTTCTCAGTAAGATCTGTGTTTGAAAATTACCGTAAGCTTAGATATGAAGTTAGTAACCTTGTTTTACTTCAAAATTGTAGTTTGAATATGTTTATACACGTTAATACTACATTCATTTTGATATTAGTATTTGGTATCCAGTAAAGCAAATATATGGGATGGGAGTGAGTAAATAATGCAGATTGTTGCACAGAAGCTGCTGCAGGCCTCCACATAATTTGTCCTTTCTAAAAAGTAATAATAAAATGAGAACTTTAATTGTGAGGAGAATCTGAGACTAAATTATACATGCTGGCAAATGGATTTACTTTTGGGGCTGTTCTACTTCATGGTATTATAATGCATGAGTACTCAAACTTTTCTTCTAAAGAACCCCTAATGGCAGAGGAAAGCAGTGGGGGACCCCATGAGGCTCAAACTTAGCCTCAAGCAGTCTGCCAACAAGCAGGAAATTTCTTTGAAGTCTGGTATTTTATCTTAAATATTCATGCAAAGTCTTAGTTTAATAATAATAATAAAAGGCAGTATTTTAGCTTACATAATAAGTGGTAAATTTACCACTGCTGCAAGATGCAGCGTGTTTGTTCTGTGGCTTTGGATACTCGCTACCGCGCTGGGACATGCCCTTGGAGTCCTGGGGCCCTATTTAGGCACAGACACAGGTACTCTCCTAGAAAGTGCTAAGATGAGAAGTATCTGGCAAAATCACTGATGCCCAGGCTTTTCAAATAGAATATCCTTGTAATGCAGTAAAACCTTATTTTCCCACATACCTTTGTCAAGGCTTTATTCTTGGAAAGTAACAGAAATCTACACAACTGCCTTTGTTATCCCACAGAACTGATGTCTGAGAGCAGAGTTGGACCAGGAAATGGTTACAGAATCGTGACTTGGGTTCTGTGCCTTTCTGAGCCTGACCGCTTGTCTTTTCTCTGAGCATATGGCCCATCCGTGTCTATGTCTTTGCTGATCATCACCCAGGATGTGGGACCTCCCCACACCTCTCATGGTAAGGGGCCCTCTATTCAAATAACAGGAGAAACAAACTAGCATTCTTCAATCCCAGTTTTACATTCTCAAGAAAGACACTGTGTGTCCAAATCTGTCCTCAGTCATGGCTATCCTTGAATCGGGGTGAAAATTCAAAACAAACAAAAAAACCACAAAAATGAGAAATGTATTCTCAGCATATTTCCACTCTCTTGTAATTGACCCCATTGCCTCCTGTTGCTGTAGAACTTCCACAATACTTAGTTTGGGCACCTATAATACCTAATACCTATACTTCATCTACTCATTTTCTTAATGATATTTCTTGGCAAAAATATGAATTTATGAGGTACTGAAAACAATTCCAGGGCACAGGAGATGCAGGCTTTATTCACATGGTATCTGAATGTGCCTTCACATTGGCACACATTTATTCACTCTGAAAGCATTTACTGAATGCCTGTTGTAGAGAAAACATAACCTCAAAACTAAAGGAATCTATACTTTTTTTTTATTTAAAGATGAAAACTCTTGTTTTTATTTCATGGAGATATAACAAACATACAATAAAATGTACAAATGTTAAGCATCCCTTTCAATAAGTTTTGGAAATTATATATACCCAAGGATCTAGAACATCCCCCCCCCCCCGAAATGTTCCTTTAGCCCCTTTCCAGTCCCACCTCCTCAGGAACACTATGGTTTCTATCGTCATAGACAAGTTTTGCCTGTATTTGAATTTTATACAAATGCGGCCATGTGGTATGTACTCATTTATGTCTTGCTTCTTTAATTTAACATGATGTCTTGGACAAAAACACCCATTTGTTGCTGCTATCATTCGGTTTTTTTTCTTAATTACCTAGTATCATTCCATTCTATGGTACACAATACATTGTTTATCTTCTCTCCTATTGATGGATATATGGTTTATTTCCAGTTCTGAGCAATTTTAAATGAGGTCACTATAAACTTCATATATAGCATTTCGGTAGACGTACATTTTCATTTCTTTTGTGTAAATACCTAGGAGTGAAATTTCTAGGTCAGAGGGTAGATATATCCTTAAATTTTTAACAGTGGTTCTCAGGATTTGGTTCACGGACCCCTGGGGAGCATAAGACTATTGCAGGGGTTTCACAAAGTCGAAGCCATTTTTGTGATAATACTAACGTGATACTTACCTTTTGTACTGAGTTGACATTTACAGTAATGATGCAAAAAGCTATATTGGGCAAAAAATGAGTGAAGCCTTAAGTAGTCATTGTATTACTATATTATTCTCCACCACACTCTCAGTACAGCATTTTTCAATTAAGGAAGTCCTTGATGAATCAGTAAAAATCATTTTATTAAATTTCTACTTTAGAGTACTCATCTTTTCAATAATTTGTATGATGGAATAGGTATTACATAAAAGGCACTTCTGCATACTGAAGTACGCTGATTAGCTCAAGGAAACATACTTGTGCAACTGTTTGAGTTACAAGCTCAACTAGCAGCTTTTTTCATGGAGCATCATTTGTTATTGACAGATAAACTGATTATTCAGACTTGTATACTCTGCACATACTTTCTTGTAAATGAACAAAGTATGTCTGTCACTTTAAGGAAAATAACTGTGTTGTCAGTGATAGAATTGCAAGTTTCAAGCAAATAGAATTTCAAAACACATGTATCAGCCACCATGAGCTTAACAACTTTTCAGGATTATGTTCTTTTCTGATGAGATTGGTGGTAATATTAACAAATGTGATACAAAAGATTGTATAATGAAATGAGTCAACATTTGGAAGATCCACATAATTCAGAAGACCATTGTTTTCCAAATGGTCACTACCTGATATTACAAAATCATGTGTGAGGTAAAGATGAATCTATAGTACAAGATAGACTGATAGATTTTAATGTAACTGAGTACAAAAAGTTTACTGATGTGGTTTGATTCCACTTCCAAAAAATCTATGACTGAATGTTGGTTTAGTAACAACAAAAATACCCATAATTATCTGAAAAAGGCTATTAAAATGGTCATTTCTTTTCCATCTGACTTTCTGTGTAAGGCAAGATTTCCTTCATATACTTCAACCTAAATAATATCAAGAGAATGCTGAGAAAGATAAAAGAATCCAGCTGTCTACTCTTAAGCCAGATTTTTAAAAGATTTATAATAATGTAAAGCTTTCACTAATTCCTTTTGTTTTGACAAATACTGTCATTTCTCATTAAGATATTACATATATTGTCATTTTTAAGTGCATTACTAAGGAGATATTTAAAATTTTTATCTGTTACAATTTCTAATATGGTAACTATTGATTTATAATTACTGTATAACAAAGGCTCCTTGGGCTTCTTTTTTTTTTTTTTTTAAAGATTTTATTTATTTATTAGAGAGAATGAGAGAGAGAGAGAGAGCATGAGAAGGGGGAGGGTCAGAGGGAGAAGCAGACTCCCTGCTGAGCAGGGAGTCCGATGCGGGACTCGATCCCGGGACTCCAGGATCATGACCTGAGCCGAAGGCAGTGGCTTAACCAACTGAGCCACCCAGGCGCCCTGGGCTTCTTAATAATTAAGAGAATAAAGGGGTCCTGACTAAAAATTTTGAGAACCAACATTGTATAAGAAACTGCCAAACTAGTCTTCACTGTGATTATACCATTCTCTATTCTTACCAGCATTTCTGTTTCTTTATATGTTCTCTAATATTTGCTTCTTTTCTTTAAAAAAACAAACATTCTGGTGGTGTTAAGTCTTATCTTGATTTAGTTTCAGTTTGGTTTTCTCTGATTTCTAATAATGTTGAGCATCTTTTCATGAGTAATAGCCATTCCTTTATCTTTTATACTTTGTATATTCAAATTTTTGCCTATTGTTTTATTGGATTACTCATTTTATAGAGTTTGGTGTCTATTCTGGACATAAATTCTTCTTTAGATAGATCCTATAAATGTCTTTTTTTTTTCCTATTCTATACTTTATCTACTCATTTTCTTAATGATATTTTTTGAGGAGCAATGTTTTAAAATTTGATTAAATGTATCATTTTTTTTTCTTCTGTGGTTTGTCTTTGTCTACCCAGACATCGCAAATGTATTCTTTATTTTCTCTAAGAGCTTTATGGTTCTGGGTTTTATGTTTAGATTGGTGATCCATATTGAATTAATATTTCATGTATGGAGCAAGAGAAGGGACAAGGATTTTTTTTTTAATATGGCTATCCAATTTTTCTAGCAATAGATAAACTTTTCTTACTGAATTGATGGGTATTTCTGTTGCTCAAGTCTGTTCTTTATTTTTGTATAAATCTATTTTATATTAATACCATATGGTCTTGTGTATTGTAGCATTCTAGCAAGTTTTGAAATCAGGTAGCCTAAGTCCTCTAAATTTGTTCCTTTTTAAAGACTGGTTATCAATACTATTTGTGTTTGTAAATTTTTGAGTAGTTTTATTTAGTTCATCAGGTAGCCTTCAGGGATTTTATTTTATTTATTTTATTTATTTTTAAAGATTTTATTTATTTGAGAGTGAGAGAGAAAGCACAAGGTGGGGGGCAGGGAGGGTCAGAGGGAGAAGCAGACTCCCCGCTGAGCAGAGAGCCTGTTGTGGGACTCGTTCCCAGGACTCCGGGATCATGACCTGAGCTGAAGGCAGACGCTTAACCAACTGAGCCACCCAGGTGCCCTCTTCAGGGATTTTAATAAAGATTGCATTGAATATATATGCCAACTTAAGGAGCGTGACATCTCAATTATAGAGTGTTTCAAACTATGAACTTTTATTTTGATATCCATGTTTAGGTCTTTTTGCTTTTATTCAGCAGTATTTTATAAATTTCAGTATAAACTTCTTGTATATATTTTGTTAATTTTCCCAAGGCCTTTGATTATTTTGGTGTTATTGTAAATATTTTAGTTTGATTTTCCCAATGCCCATTGTTAGTAAATATTGATGTTGTAAGATGTAACATTGCTAAATTTGCTTATTAGTAGCAGTAGATTATAGATTGTTTTGGAGAGGTACATAATCATGTCATCAGTAAAAAACCAAAAGTTTTCTACTTTTCTAAACTTTGTTGTTTGTTTTTCTTTATTGCACTGTCTAGAAGCGCCAATAAAATTTTATTGAGAGCAAAATATGAAATATAAGCTACAAAATGTTGTTTTTATGAAATGCTTTGTACCATGCCTTTTTGACCCTTTAAAATGGTACTGAAGATATTAAAATATTCTAATCATATTCTGCACCTAGCTCCATTACTATCTGTGCAAACTTCAATAAGTCATAGGCTTCATTAATCTTGATTTTCTCATAAGTAAAATGGAAATATCAAATCTTACTTGATTTGTGTGGAGCTAAGTTAGTAACAGGTAACTTGGCACTTGGTTAATCACCTGTTAAATGATAGTTTCTTTAATAAATATAACTCTGTTCTGTTTCATTTTAAGTCTTCATGTTTTTGAGGTTGCAGAAACCTCACCATTCTTCCTGTTCCAAGGCTTCTCTTAAAATCCCTTCATCTCTTGGTTTTCTTCTTGGCTACATAATGTTTCAAAATTGTTTCTCTACTCTGAAGCCTTCAATCCTATCCTAATTATCTGAAGACAGTTATAAGTTATCACCAATAGAAGGGCAAACCAAAACATAAAACTCTTTGGCAGAAGGATTGGCCTCTATGCCTAATATTTCTGACCTGCCCTGTTTCCAGGTGTTCTAGCATGTTGCCCAAGGCTGTCCAGAGGCATAGCTCTAGTTTCCCTCTGTGGGCACATAGAGAGGCACCCTGCACCGTGATGCTGGGTATTCTGATGCTCCTTTCCCCTCTGCCTTCTCCAGCCCCAACCAAGGCCTGCTCCAGAGACAGTGCCTGCCATAAACCTCTGCAAGAATGTAACTGTATGTTGATAAAGTTTTAGGTCTCCTGATACAGTCTCCATCAAGTAAATTGATAAAACTTAAAGCATATGATTAAATTTAATTCTGCCAAATTTGACTAAGGCAAATTTAAAAGTTCAGATTAGAGTTCAATCTTTTAGCCTGTCTTTTCTTTGTTTTTATTTGTGAATTATTGAAATTCACAATCTTATTAAGGAAAATAAGGCAATAGTACTACTGAAGGTAATCAAATCATATATAATAAATTAGTTGGTAGTGTTACCGAATCCAAGTTCAGCTGCCATCGCTAGAAAGATCATTACTCAAGAGATAAGTTTTTGATTGGAAAGGAATTTGAGTTTCATTCAGGAGGCTGGCAACCTGGAGAGAAGGCAGACTCTTGTCCAAATGTGAACTCTGAGGTTTCGGGCTGGCCTAGGGGTTCTTAAAGGGGTTTAGGGCAGTTAATCAGCAAAGGAAGTGCAGTGGCTTGCAACATTTCTTGATCATGTGCAGACTCGATGAGGCCAGCTACAAACGTAATCTCAGTGCTCAGGGGGTATGCAAGGGGGTCTGGTTCTTGTTCTGTGATGTGTGGGAAGACTTTGTTCTTTCTGCCAAGGAGGACCAGGTCTATAGATACACAAAGGGAGGTCAGTAAAATCATTTGTGTGACCTGAAAAAAAATTTTTTTGCTAAAAAGAAATTGCTGGGCTAATCAGAAAGCTGAGGGGGCTTCAAACAGACTTGCTGGCCTCTAGGGAAGTTCTGGTCCTTCACTCTACAAGGACAGTGGTCTGCAAATCTCAAAGAAAGTGAATTTGTTCTGCTACAGATCAAGAGACTTCTGTCAGCAAGTAAGGAGTGTGTTCACTTGAAGCAGGTTAACCCTTAGTACCGGCTGGAGTGCTGCTATAATAAGTATCTTGAAGGTTGAAAAGTGCCAACTTTGAGAGTGGAACCCACCCCCTCCCACCAAAATTGAGAGACCCCTCCATGGTCACTTAGTTATTTGTGGAGGCCAGAATAGCATGAAGACTTCTCAAGCACAGTGTATTTGGTAAGGATAAGACCTGAGAGCCTGGAGCCAGAGGACCTGGGTTGAATCTCCAATCCTCCACTTAGTAGCTGTGTGATGCAGAGCTTGTCACTTCCTGTCCTGAAGCCTCAGTGTCCTCATCTGTGCAATAGGGACAGTGACAGTACCTCCTTGAGTAGGGCTGTGGGAGGAACTAAGTCACCTTGTGCAGTGAGAGCACTTTCTAGAGCACCTGGCACTCAAGGAATGTTAGCTCTTGTTAGTTTCGTTCCACGGTCACCTAATGATGGGAGAGACCATGCTCCTTTCTTCATACTGCCTTTATCAAAGCAAAAACCAAAAACACAAACAGAAAACAACGGTGTTCTTTCTTTATAATATCAGCCCAACACAGGCAATATTCAAATAATTTATTAGATTTAAACGTGTCACCTCCATCACTGGCATTGATACACTAGTTGAACTAAAATAAGGACTTCCTAAGAGTGGTACTTTCTGGACGGAAGGAGACCATCTCAACTCTTCTCAAGTTACTCCACACATGTAAACACCTACTCTAATTGTCATCCCTGTGGAGAGTCCATGGATAATAATTTGAGGAAGATATTTCCAGTTCCAGCATGTTATTAGAGAACATCAAGGGTAGAGAGGTTATATCAGGACTGACATACCTGAGAAAGATGTTGGCACTTAGGGCTGAGATTCTGTGACCTTTTTGTGGTGGGAAACTGCCATCCTGTCTGGGAGAGTCTTGGAACTTGTGGAGGAAAAAATGGATTGCTCTAGACCTTTGTTTTGGTCTTACCAGATGCCAGGCAAAATCATAATCTCTCTGAGGCAGGACTTTCTTATCCTGGGATCTGTGGGCAGGCCTGGGCAGGGAGGAAGGGGTGTTTTAAAATTAAACATAAACATGTATGTGCATTTGTAATTCACTGGCATAGTATGTAGCTTTTATCAAATACTTGAAGTAGTCTCTGATTCCAGAATATTAAAAACTACTATTTTGGAGCGTCTTTTAGCTTAAGAATAAAAGACATGTATGTATATGTGTGTGTGACTTTGTTTGCCAAGGAGAACAGTCCTTGGAAGCTATTTTGGTAAATAGACCATGATCCAAGGGGCATGTCCCAGAGAACATGATGGATTCCTGCTCTTCCCTTGCTCACAGTCTAAAGTTAGCTTGCTTTTTGCAACAGTGGCTCAGGGAAATTTTTCAGCAGGTGCAGGGGGTAAGCCCATGAGTTGCAATATTTTCCAGATGCTTAGGCCCAGGCAGAACACCATCACTAAATATGACTTATGGCAACTTTGGACTTGAATTTATGACTGAAAGAGAAAGGATGAGATCCAATGTAAAAGCTTTGCTTTCTTTTGCTAGCAAAAGCAAACTTCCATTTGTCTTGGCATTTTCCAGTCAAATCCAAAGATGAGTTCCCCATTGGAATGACATCCACAAGAACAGCACAGGCACTTACCATTTCCAAAGCTCAGGAATGCCTCGTGCCTTTTTGCTTTCTGCTAAAGACAGTATATTTCTGTTTGTATGGATGCTTGCTTGCTTGCTTGTTTTTAATGTTCAAGAGGGATTTAATGCCAGTTGCCTTTTAGATCGCGGGAAGGCATACTGACCCAGGGCCTATTTTTGTAAAGAAAGCTTTGTTTTTGTTTTAAACACAGCCACATCCATTTACCTATTGTCTCTGGCTACTTTTGAGCACTCTAACAGTGATGTTAATAGTTGAAAAGAGAGGATATAGCCCACAAAGCCAAAAATATTTAGTATGGGGCCCTTTACAAGAAAAAAAAAAAATTTGGCTGGCCCCTGCTTTAGAGGGTGAAAGATTGTCCTAGAGAACTTCAGCATTTACTTTCCTTAAACCTTTTGTAGGGTGAGTTTCTCCACTTAGAAGATTGGTAAAAGTGGGGCCATTGCAGAGGGTATTGGGGTGGGGGCAGCTAGCGAGGGCAGCAGGACACAGGATCATGTATTTGTCTTTGCCCACGTGCATCGTTGAGGATGATAAGTCCTAAGGTCCCTTTCTTTCCTTAGCCTTCCCCTTAACTTACAGGAAGCAAATGCAAAATAATTGCTGTGCTTGTTATGTATATTTATAGTATGTCTTTCCTCACATATAGAAGAAAGAACAAAAACACCAGCAGGCTGATTTGAACGCATTTTTTCTTGCAAGTCAATAGGGAGGGATGCCAAGATTAGCGTGAGAGAGAGCTTTTGACAACATGGGAATCTCCCTCCCAGCACATTGTCAGCTCTCAGATGCCTGTGACTTCTCACACTTTGGATCAATAAAGCAGTCTTCCTCCAACATAACTTATTAATCAGGCTCTGGTGCAACTCTGGGACCGGATCTTTCCATTTTACTGCCTGAGCTAAATTTATTTCTCCTCTGACCTTTCAAAGGGTCAAATCATCTAGAAGAAAAGAATTTTTAGCACCCTTCCTACCATGGGAGAGGGGTCGTCTTGGGTACTTGCTATGCAGGACACTTTGAAAATTTGGCTTTGGAATTTTTAAAAGTGGGGAAGTATTCACTGCCGGCAAATGGAGATGAGTCACTTGGGGGTTATCAGAGGATCCCAGAAGAATGAGAAAAATTGATAAAAACATTTTTTAAAAGTCCCTGTAGCTAAAATTAGTAGCCTGAGAGCTGCTACTGCAGGTTTATAAGGTTGTCGTGTTCTTGTTGGGAGTGTAGGTAAATGAGGAGACCCAATTCTGTCCTCGGTGAGGATTGAACATAATTTCAAGGCTATATACAATGTGGGCCAATCCGGTCATGTTGGAGCCCACTCGGCATCCCCATGGGGCTGGCTATATTCGCCTGGGTGTGTGGATGCTGCTGGGGCCTGCCTTGAGTGAAATTTAAAACCTGACTGTAGCAGTGGGCCCGAGCAGGAGAGGAGGCCTGTTACCTGGGCCAGGCTAGGGCCGTGGGGAGGGAATGAGGCTCTCAGTTCAGACTGAGAGGTTCAGAGGATGCCGGAAACCTAGGCAACTCAGAAAAATTCTATTTTAATGCCGTATATTTAAAATAATTTTCAATGTCCCCCAAGCACTCTCTCTCCCTTTCTCTCTCTCTCCCCCCCACCTCTCTCTCGCAAATGTTTATAAAGAGATGAAGCAGCACGGGACGTTTTATGCAGTCATGTTCTTTGATTGTAGAGCTTTCAAATTAACTTTTTATACCTGATTGAAAACATGAGAGATCGTACTGGTAAGGGCATCTAGGAACACGGGGTTTTCCTTGGCCTCGGAATCCAGTCTGCATGATGCCCTCACAGCAAACCGGTCCTGCTCTGAGTGGGGCAAGCACAAGCACTAGATTGAGAAGACTATTCAGATGGTCCTTCATTCTGGATTCCAACGCCTGCGCAAAAGGAACAGATCACAGGGGCTAAAAACCCCAGCATGGCTTCTGCATTTGGCCAGTCAAGAAATTTCCCACATTTTAGGCATGTTCCTCCTCTTCCCCTGCGGCCCTGGGGCCCCACAGTCTATAAAGCCTTGCAAGCTCCAGTACCTATAGCGTTAAAGCGAGTTTCGCACGTGAGAGAAGGAAGTTGGGGAAGGAGCGTATTGAAGGGTGGGGTGTGACTGCTGTGTAGGCTCAGCAAAGTGTTCGTGGACTCAGGGGGTCCTCTGTTCTGGACTTGCTAATTCTTCAGGAAAAAAATGTCCTGATTGTAAAATGTTGACAACTAAAACAAAAGATAACTCAAACCAAGTAAAACAGAGGTGAGGGCAGATCTGATATCTTCTCTTAACCCCTGCTCCCCCAGTGCTGCCTCCCCTGATAAGGCAAGGATGGGGGGGCGGGGGCAAGATTTTCCATCCTGAGGGTGTAGAGAACTCAGAGAGGATGATCTAAAACAACGTTCTTTTCCTCATCCCTTTACCGTGTCTGTTTTTAAAGTTGACAGTGCACAGGGTATCAGTACAAGGTCCATGTGTATAATTTTGAAATCAATATCCGATGTTGGAGATGCATGCTGAAGACCCTGGAATTGAAGTGGTGCCCACAAAGCCAGCGCTCAGGGGATTCAAGTGAATGAGATGAGAGCTTCACAGTGCGTGCACCTGCCTGCTGCTAGCATGCCTCTTGCACACCACGGTGCTGTGATGAGTGGTCTTCTGCTTTATCGGGTAGCATTACCAAAGGCTCCATTTTGTTGCACTAGCTTCAGTATGAATGGACCAAGTTCCAGAATGGAAAGGAGATGAGCCTGGGGAGTGACAAAACATTCTATCCTAGCTGGCATGCTTGGCATTACTGTTAAGGAATGAAAATAAGTTTGAAGGAGCCATCCCTAACCCCACTCCTGTTGGCCTCTTCTTTGTGAATAGACATCATTGTTGAGGTGCCATATTGGTTCAATTAATGGCTTGAAAAGGTAGCAGCATGTTATGGGCCTTCAGAAAGCAAAACTCTTTATCCATAACTCAAAACCCATGAGACTGTCATTTATTCAACATGTGCCAGGTGCTGTCCTAAATTCCTTATGTACACTGGCAATTCTTAAAATCATCCTCTGTCAGGGTTGAGGCCTTTAAGGCCTTAAAATCATCCTCTGTCAGGTTGAGGCCAAATCTTTAAGTTGGTGACACTGAGCCTCAGAAGGAGTAACTGACTTGCCTCAGGTCCTGTAGCTGCAGAAGTGGTTTCAACCCAGCTCCACCAGAATGGCAGACCCATTCTCAAAACCATTTCACTCTATCATCTTCCGTGCCCCAGCCAGCTCAGCCCTGGACACAGACCCCTGGGTGCATGGCAGCTAACACACAGTCTTTCTCATTTATAGGGAGGCTTAACACCTATTGGAATTCTGCATTTTATTCTAAAAGACACCTTGATGCCATCATTAGGTAGTGAACAGCTCTCTTAGGGGCAGCTCAAAATTACAAAAGAAGACTGATGATATTTATTTGGTTTTATAAAAGGCTTTGGATTTCAAAACCTCAACTAAAGTTTTAAATTTTTCATCAGGGTAAATAACTTCACCCTGCAAAGGATGTGGTAGCTTGGCACTTCACACCAATTTTCCCGTCTTTCCGGTATGCCCTTCAGTGCTGCAGAGGGGCATTTCCCAGATTGTCACGTTCCACAATTCCCCTGTATTTTTCTTAAGCAACTAAGCAGTTTTAAAACCCCCGGTATAGGGCGCCTGGGTGGCTCAGTTGGTTAAGCGACTGCCTTTGGCTCAGGTCATGATCCTGGAGTCCCGGGATCGAGTCCCACATCAGGCTCCCTGCTCAGCAGGGAGTTTGCTTCTCCCTCTGACCCTCCTCCCTCTCATGTTCTCTGTCTCTCATTCTCTCTCTCACAAATAAATAAAATCTCAAAAAAAAAAAAGAAAAAGAAAAAAATTTAAAACCCCCGGTATAGGTTTGTATGGGTCCACTGTCCTCTTTCAATGGTGACAGAGTCTGTATGAATTCATTCTTCATACATTCAACAAATATTTTTTTGTGTACCTTATACTGTTCTAGGAATGAGGGCTCTCTCCCCATGGCCTTACACTTCAGTAATGGAAATGAGTAATAAGTCCCCTTAAAAATAGACAATGGATATGTATAATAAAGCGTATGCAATGTCTGCTCACAATTGTCGATGTCTGAAATCAGTAATAGTGATATAGGAACATTACAAGGCACGAATGTGCCAAAATTGACATGACATTCCTCTACAATAAACAGTGAAGTGTTTTTAGATTTTTGTTAATCGTGAAGCAGTGATCATCCTTGTGGATGCCCCTTTGCTTCTGTGTACAGATGTGTCGTTGTGAAAGAACTTTGAAAAGTTCAAAATGGTGGATTATGTTACTTGTAAGAAATGAACGCCTTATGGTTGTTTGGCCTTATCGATGTAAGACCCTGCCACACGGAGAATTTTCTAAAATTTAATAGCTTAACAGATTTCAGTCCAGGGGGTAAGGGGATGGAGAGTGAGATGAGTCACAGTGCTGGGCATGTGTCATCTACCCCAGGACAGTGCCTTTGCTGGACTCAAGGAGCCTCCTTTCCCTTCTAACACCCTTCCCGATCGCTTCCTTGCTTCTCTCCCCATTATTATGGCAAGCTGGCTGCAGTACAAGCAATGTTATTGTTACCTCTCTGGGCCCTTGTCCTATTTTATTCTGAGCCAGAGGTTTTGCCGATTGTTAGCAGCTAACGGGTATAAAAATAGCCCACTTGTTGTAATGAAGGACATGAAAATGCAAAGTAGGTTGTGGGCTCTCTGAGCTGCCTGTTAACCTTTGCAGGATTTGCTGCGGAGTATTGACCACAGCATAATAAAACTTGAGTGAGTAGAAGGAGGGCAGAAGAGAACACTTACCTATCACAAATGATAGATCAGTTTCACCCTTTGAAGAGGCGGGGAGACACTGAGTGGTTTGGCAATCAAGCTCATTTATTTCCCTGCCTCTGCTTTGAGAAGTAGCAGGCTGCATTGAGGAAAAGAATGGAGGAATGTAAGAGAGGGAGAAACATGGGAGAAAGCATCAGATTGGAACATTGGGGAAGGTGATGCTGAAGCTGAAACTTGAAGATGAGAAGGAGCCAGTCCTGTGAAGAGTGGAAGCAAGAACATTCTGGCAGAAGGGAGGGCATATGTCCAGGGGACTGAGATGAGGGAGAGACTGAAAGGAGGTTATTGTAACTGTAGTGAACAAGGGAAAAAGTGACAAGTCACATGCTTAGGTGACCTGTGGTGAGAGCCTTGGGCTCATTCTAAAGCATTGGGTTTTTATTGAGGAGTTTTAGATGCAGGGCTAACATGATGGAATGACACATTTTCTCAGGTTCCTCCAGCTGCTTTGGCCTGTGTAGACTGGAGTGGGCCAGGGTTGGATACAGGAAAGCTATTTGGGAAGATTTCACTACCACAGAGGTGGTGAGAGCCCGATCGAGCAGGGTGGTAAAAGACATGGAAACGGAAACAACTCAAAATGTATTTTTTTCCAGGCAAAATTAGGAGTTGCTGATGGAATGGAAGTGAGAAGTAAATAAGAGGGAGGCTTTCTGGGACATGGAACTCAAATCACTATAATTTTATGAAGTAATTCTTGATGCAGTCATTTTGTGTCAGTTTCACAAATAATTTTCAAACCTATCTTCGTGGAAATTGTGGGTTGCTATTTTTACTTACTTTTCTCATGGCAATATAACCACACAACACACCGTGTCATATACAGTTGATTCTTGAACAGTGCAGAGGTTGGGGGTTTGGCACCCCTTATGCAGTCAGAAATCCATGTAGAACCTTGGACTCCCCAGAACTTGACTACTAATAGCCTACTGCTGACCAGAACCCTTATCGATAACAAAAACAATTGGTTAGCACATATTTTGTGTGTTATATGTATTATGTACTGTATTCTTACAATAAAGTAAGCTAAAAAAAATTTTATTAAGAATATAAGAAAAAATACAGTACTCTATTTATTGATACTGTAAGTTTATGTCTCTGTTTACAAGATGAATCAACTGTCCTTATCTACCTATATCAATATTATAGGACACAGCACACCATAGATGTTATTCGTATTACTAACACTAGACATCAAAAATGAAAAGATAATGTGAAAAATAAACTATTTATATACAGGTCTAACAGTTCATGCACTTATAATGAAGCAGCAATATGATGGCTTTATGGTAGCCTAGTATAATTGATACGATTGTTTCATGGTAGCCTAGTCTGTACACTAGTGAATGAATCGTTATAAAATGTTTATGGCATACAATATTACAGTCATATTCATAATACAGCCCTGGAAGCATCGTTACATTTTTTTTAAACCATTTACCTGTGATGATAGGCTGATGTGCGGTTGCTCCCATTATGAAAGAAAAAGAGACACATACTGTATGGTAATGTAGTTCTTTGAAAGCAGTTATAAAATAGTAAGAAAATGAACACGTTGTTAATTATATATTAAATACCACTCACCTTACACCTATGTAAGGATAGGCTGTTTACTTCCATGCAAGTCTTTTTTTTTTTTTTAAGATTGATTTATTTATTGGAGGAGAGGGGAGAGGCAAAGGGAGACACAAGAGAGAAGCCTCAAGTAGACTCCCCACTGAGTGTGGAGCCTGATAGACACAGGGCTTGATCCCATGACCCTGAGATCATGACCTGAGCCAAAATCAAGAGTCAGCCACTTAACTGACTGAGACACCCAGGTGCCCCACTTCCATGCAAGTCTTGCATAAGATGTTCTACACGATGATGATGTAGGTGATGATAATACAGAAATATTCCCTACAGTTCCTGCCATACAGTTATTAGATTGTCACATGAAGACCCATGTAATATACTTACAACAGGTAAGTTTATTAACTGTACAGCATGGTGATTATTTACTATTCATTAAGTGGAAGTGGATCTTCATGAAGGTCTTCATCCTCATGGTCTTTATGTTGAGTAGGAAAAGGAAGGGTTGGTCTTGCTGTCCCAGGGGCAGCAGAGGCAGAGGAGATGGAGGAGGTCGAAGGGGAGACAGAAGGGCAGGCACACCAGGTATAACTTTATAGAAATAGATTGTAACTTATGTCTGACTTTTCTGTTTTCTCATTCATCTAAAAATGTACCAATCTTTCTGCCACCAGTTGCTTTACTTTCAGTGCCCTTACCATAGAAGGGTCCATGTCATAAAAGAAGTCAAAAGCAGTCTTGAATAGTCAGAACCCTTCTGCCAGAGTGTGTCTAATGTCATTTCATTTTCTAACACTGTGTCTTCTAAGTCTTTTTTCTCATCAACTGGCACTGGTTCAGAAGCAGTCATCCCCATCAAGTCGTCTTTCGTTGATTCCTCTGGTGCAGTGTCTTTGAGCTCTTGAATTTATCCCAGGTCTGTATCTTGAAATGCTTCACCCCCACCTTTTTGCCATATCCACACTTTTTCATGATTTTATGATTTCCTTGATCAGCTCTGTTGTAAATCCTTTTAAGTCATACACAACATCTGGATACAATTTTCCCCAGCAGGAATTGTTTGGCTTGACGGCTCTCATGGTTTTTTCCCTAGAACAATGATGGCATCTTCAGTGATGTAATCCTTCCAGACCCTCACGACGTTCTCACCATCGAGGTTCTCTACCATAGTGCTGACAATCCTCTCCATAGAGTACCTTAGAGGTCGTTAAGATCCCCTGGTCTAGAAGCTGTATTAGAGACATTCTGTTTGGGGGCGAGTAGACCACTTCTGCACCTTCAGTGTTGAACTCCTGGAGTTCTTGATGGCCAGGGGCACTGTCCAGTATGAAAAGAAATTTAAAAGTCGGTCCCTTACTGACAAGTACTTCCTAACTTCAAAGACAAGCATCAGTGGAACCAATCCAGAATAAGAGCTCTTATTGTCCAGACCTTCTTGTTGTACAACCAGGAGATTGGCGGCTGATGTTTGTCTTTTCCCTCAAGGCTCAGAGGTTAGCATTTTATAGCTAAGGGCCATCCTGATCATAAACTCCACTGCATTTGCATAGAACAGTAAAGTTAGCTTATCCCTTCTTGCCCTAAATCTTGGTGCTCATTTTTCTTCCTTACTAATAAATGTCCTTTGTGGCATTTTCCCCCCAAGAATATGACACTTTCACCTGCATTAAAAACCTGTTCTGGCAGATACTTTCTCTCTTCAGTGATTTTCTTAACAGCATCTGGGAACTTGTCTGGGGCCTCTTGGTTGGCAGAAGCTGCTTCTCCTGTTACCTTGACATGTTTTAAGGCCAACTTTTTAATAAAATTATCAAACCATCCTTTGCTGGCATTAAATTCTCCCACTTTAGATCTTTCATTTTCCTTTTGCTTTAAGTTATCATGAAATGACTGCAGTTTTTCTTGAATCATATTAGACTCAGTAGATGTAAGTGTACCTTTCTTATAGCAATCCTGAACCCACGTAAAAGCTGCATTTTCAATACAAGATAAAGTATATTGCGAAAAATGTGTGAGGTTTTTGTGTCTGCACTGTAGCTGCAGCATGACTTCACAGATTTCCTTTTTTTTTTTTTTTTTTTACAATGATTTGTAGGCTGGATTCATTTATGAGCAACTGCAGCTGCAGATCTCAATCTATAGTACCTATCAAGCAATTCAACTTTTTTTGTGTCATGTCATGACTTTTCTCTGCTTCTTGGAGCACCCCCAGCCTCACCAATGGCATGGTGAGGTATGTCCTATGGTGTCCTATGGTGTCTTTTAAGGTTTATGTTACTACACTAAATATGATGAATAATATGCAAGAACTGGGAAGGTTTATTTTTTATTGCAGTGTACAGTTTACTGGAGGGAAAAACTCTGAGATGATTAACGTCACATGGCATTTTACATGGGTTCTTGTAACACTTGAGTTCACCCCAATAGCAACAGAAGATGGTTACAAAATGATTACAGTGGTACAGTATGTACTACAGTTAATTTTATGCAGTTATGAGTTAACACTGAGTCTTTACCTTTGATTACGTTTCTCTGGACAACAAAGAGTACAATGGGTGGTTTGTAAGTATGTAAATTTTGGATTTTTAGTAGAATTGTGTACATTTTATGGTACCAAATGATAAAATAGCCTAGTATGTACATACGTGAATTCATAACATAGCTAACTTTTTCTTAAAATTTTCAGTATTTCTAGGCTGTGTGGTTCATCTGTAAGCTTTTTCATATTGTCACAAATCTCAAAAAAAAAAAAGTCCCAATATATTTATTGAAAAAAATGTGCGTATAAGGGGACCCACACAGTTCAAACCCATGTTGTTCAAGGGTCAACTATAGTTAACTTTTCAAAAGTTATGAGCCATGAGCACCCAACATTGTATTCTAGTGTTTCCTTCCATGGTCATGTTGCTTGACTTTGGTGTTTCTCATGCATTTGGAAAAATGGCTTGCCATGACAGAAACTGAGTTTTCATTTTGAAGAATATCAAAAATTTCTATTCCATGTATAAACTAAACCAGTCATTTTTAAGTGGAGGCAGTTTTGTTTGGAAACTAATAAAGATTTCTATGAGTAGGTTAGACCGGTACTTTTCAGATGGAAAACATGTTATCCTTCAGAGGACTATTTGGGTGATGTCTGGAAGTGATTGTCACAACTGAGGAGGTGCTACAGGCATCTGGTGGAAAGAGGCCAGGTATGCTGCTAAACATCTTAGGACACACAGGATAGTCCCTCTACCTCCCCAGGACAAAAAGTTACCAGTATAAAATGTCAGTAATGCCAAGCTTAAGAAAACTTGAACTAGAAGGATTTTTAGGTTCTGCATGTAGCTAGAGAGAGCTTGGTCTGTGTCACTGATTGTAGTCCATTATGGGCAGGGTAGGAAACACAAAGGGTCCTAAGTTCTTTTAAGTATCAAGAAACTTCAGGGTACCTGGGTGGCTCTGACAGTTAATCAGCCAACTTTTGATTTCGGCTCAGATCATGTTCTCAGGGTCCTGGGATCGAGCCATGTGTGGCTCAGTAGGGAGTCTGCTTGAGGATCTCTCTCTTTCTAAAATAAATAAATCTTCAAAAATAAATATCCAGAAACCTGTAACATTGCCCTGAGTGTTCAATTCTATAAACTTTATCATATAAATTTTATTTTTTAATTTTTATTTCTATTTTTTTTAAAAGATTTTATTTATTTATTTGGCAGAGAGAGACACAGTGAGAGAAGGAACACAAGCAGGGGGAGTGGGAGATGGAGAAGCAGGCTTCCAACAGAGCAAGGAGCCCGATGTGGGGCTCGATCCCAGGACCTGAGATCATGACCTGAGCCGAAGGCAGACGCTTAACAACTGAGCCACCCAGGCACCACCTTATTTCTATTTTTAAAAAATATTTATTTATTTATTTTAGAACAAGAGCACACGAGTGGAGGGGCAGAGGGAGAGAAGCAGATTCCTTCCTGAGTGCAGAGCCTGATACAAGTCTTGATCCCGGGACTCCGAGACCATGACCTGAGCCAAAATCAAGAGTTAGCTGCTTATCCAACAGAGCAACCTAGGCCTCCGTATAATATAAATTTTAAAAATTACATGTGGAAAATCAAATGTAGAGCGATAGACTCTATTAATGAAAATTTGAGGATTTAATTCATAGCTTATATTTCAAATTTAGATAACAGCGTTAGAAAATCTAGCACTTAGAGGGGCGCCTGGGTAGCTCAGTTGGTTAAGCGTCTGCCTTCAGCTCAGGTCATGATCCCAGGGTCCTGGGATCGAGCGCCACATCGGGCTCCCTGCTCAGCGAGGAGCCTGCTTCTCCCTCTCCCACTCCCCCTGCTTGTGTTCCCTCTCTCGCTGTCTCTCTCTCTGTCAAATAAATAAATAAAATCTTTAAAAAAAAAAAAAAAAGAAAGAAAGAAAATCTAGCACTTAGAGTATACACCCAATAGATCCTTCTTCAAATTTCTTCCAAATTAGATCTCTACTCCTTTTCTAGTTGTTAACATGACATCATAAGAAATACCCCAAATAACCCAGTGATGAAATGGACAAAGTGTATGAATAGACAGTTCAAAAAAGAAATGCATAAAACCAACAAACATGAAAAATGTATTCAAGAGCTTCAGTAATATGAGATGCAAAATCAAACTTTTTGCATATCAAATTCACCTACATTTTTATTTAAAAAAAACAAACAAGAAAACCAAAAATACCTATAGAGTAGGAAAGGATGTGGTGATTGGTGTTTGCTTTTTGTATCCACCAGAATCCATTTTTCTTACTTTTGGGAAGAGTGGTCATGAAAAGTGTTGGGAAAATGCAAGTGTCAAATTTTTTTCCATGAGAAAGGACTATCTTAGGCTGTGTCCAAAGTCATCTTGTTATTGGTGAATACAGAAATAGAAAGTGATGAAAGCAAAGAGGGGGCACATCCTGTATTAATTCCTCTGGATGAGAATCTTGAAGAAGCCACTCTAAGAGGAGAGTGTGGCTGCACATTTAGATAAGAATTATGGTCCCAGATAGGACCATGTCATATGGCAATCCAAGAAATGATACACGTAGGAATCTACTGCTCTCTGAAAGGTTTGGAGCCTAAGTTATATACTAATGGGTACTATTGAGTAGCATCCAAAATAAGGATTTTTTCTTCCTTTTTTAAAAAAGATTATTTATTTATTTGAGAGAGAGTGAGCGAGCACAAGCAGTGGGGAGGAACAGAGGGAGAGGGAGAAGCAAGACCACCCCCACCCTCCCACCCCCACTGAGCAGGGAGCCCGACGTGGGGCTTGATTCCAGGACCCTGTGAACATGACCTGAGCGGAGGGCAGATGCTCAACTGACTAAGTCACCTAGGTGCCCCTCTTCCTCTTATTAAAAATATATATATATATATATTGTACTCTGGCGTATTCTCTAATGCATTATCTAGTCTTTCTTTCTCCCAGATAAGATGAGATGCTACATTGACCAGTATGTACCAACTTCAGCAGTTGTTTGTGTTTTAATGAGAATGAAAAAAAAAAAATCCACTTTGGCCAACAACTGGCAACAGCATTGTACCCCCAGTTTGCCTCTTGTGATGCTGAGAACTGCTCATCCAACAGACTGTGTTTGCACCAGCAGTATATTAATAGGCATCCAATGCCATTATCACTGGAAACCCATGGAGTGTGTCTGATTTGGGAATAAGAGCACGCACATAACAATGTGCAATTAGAGTGGAAACTTTTAAAGCATTCATCTGCAGATTTAAGCCTGAAAAGCAGTTTCAGAAATTCTTCCTGAGCTGTAGAGACTTTTGAATATTTCATATTTCAGAAGACCTCATAATGGCATTTCTGTTTCCTGGTTTTCAAGTTGACGTTTATTCAGTATAATGGAAAGCCAGATTTTGGGAAATGTTCCTTCTCTCTTTGGGTTCTGCAGTTACATAGGGCAGAGAAGAAATAGTTTTAATGCTCCACTGGATATTTACAGTTGGATGATATTTTTCTTGTTTGGGGGCTGAATATACCCTGGTGTGCTGTTTTAAAAATCAATCATAGATACATTTACATAGTTAGTACAAGCACAGACAATTCACAGAGGGGGCACATTTCAGTGTTGGGAAAAAAATTTAGAATACAATTCCTGCCAGTAGCATTTTGGATCCAAAATGCTTCACCGTTTTTTTCCCCCTTTAACGCAGAGAAATTTTTACAGTGAATTAGTTTTCCCACTGCATTGTATTAATTGGAATCAAAAGTCATTATTAGAACAAACCCATGGAGCAAGGTTGTTTAATTAGGAGGCAGTTCCCAGAATTAGAGATATAGGTATTAGTTAAAACTTCATATAGTGTTACAAAGTGAAATTTTAACCAATTAATTTATATCTATTCAACATTCAGCAGACATACATTGAATACATACAGAATTCTAGAGACTATCTAGGTGATATGGCTGGAAACATAAAAGTGAGGGAGAGGCAGAGGAGCTTACATGTTGGTATTTTCCAGAACATTACATTTAGAAATACAAATGTTGAGCTCTAATTCCAGCATATTCATTTAGGGACTAGTTTATTAATGTAACTATTAGAAGCCTGGTTTTCCTGATTTATGCTTGCTTGCTTGCTTTCTCTCTTTCTCTCCTTCTCTTTCTCTCTTTCTCTTCCTTCCTTCCTCCCTCCCTCCCTCCCTCCCTTCCTTCCCTCCTTCCTTCCTTCCTTCTTTCTTCTTTCTATTTATTTATGTTAGGGAGAGAGAGAAATCACATGCAAGCTGGGGGCAGGAGGCAGAGGGAGAGACAAGCAGATTCCCCACTGAGCCCTATGGAGGGCTCCAGCTCAACATCCTGAGATCATGACCTGAGCCGAAATCAAGACTCTAATGCTTAATTGACTGCCCCACCCGGGCATCCCTCTGGCTATTTATTTCTTACATCTTTTTTGTGTGTGTGTGTGATAATAAAGATCAAGGAAAAAGGAAAAATTATAAATTGAATGCAAAGAATGATTATCCAATGGAAATTTAGGATGCTGTAGCGGGATCAATGAATGGGTGTGCTTGTGTGTGGGAAACAGGGTAATGGTAATAGTGGAAAGGAAGGTTAGGAACAAAGTTGTTTCCTCTTTATTATTTATTTTTTAATTCTTTTACTTGAATATAATTGACATGAAATATTACATTAGTTTTAGGTATAGAACATAGTGATTCCATTCCTCTATATGTTATGCTATGCTCACCACAAGTGTAGCTACCATCTGTCACTATACAATGCTACTACAATACCCTTGACCATACTCCCCATGCTTTACTTTTATGACTTACTCCTTCCATGGCTGAAAAACAGCCTGTATCTCTCATTCTTCTCCACCTATTTTGCCCATCCTCCCATCTCCCTTTCTTCTGACATCCTCAGTTTGTTTTTCATATCTGTAGGTATGACTCTGCCTTTTATTTGTTGATTCCTTTGTTAAGATTCCACATATGAGTGAAATCATATAGGATTTGTCTTTTTTAGTCTGACTTATTTCATTTAGAATAATGTCCTCTAGGTCTATCTATGTTGTCACAAACGGCAAGATTTCATCTTTTTATGGCAATGGAATATTTCTGTGTGTGTGTGTATCACATTATCCTTATCCATTCATTTTTCAGTAGACGTTCAGATTCCTTCCATCTCTTGGCTATTGATTCCTGTTTATTTTTTTATTTAAATTCGATTAGCCAACATATAGTCCATATTAGTTTCAGATGTAGAGTTCAGTAATTCATTAGTTGCATATAACACCCAGTGCTCATCATGTACCTTCTTTAATGCCCATCACCCAGTTAATACCAAAATTAAAGAAACACATTAGTAATAATATAGTAACAGTAGGGGACTTTAACACCCCACTCACAGCAATGGACAGATCATCTAAGCAGATCAATAAGGAAACAAGGGCTTTGAATGACACACTAGACCAGATGGGCCTCACAGATATATACAGAGTATTCCATCCTAAAGCAACAGAATACATGTTCTTCTCGAGTGCACATGGAACATTCTCCAGAATAGATCACATACTGGGTCACAAATCAGGTCTCTAGTGGTACCAAAAGACTGGGATTATTCCCTGTATATTTTCAGACCAGAATGCTTTGAGACTTGAACTCAATCACAAGAGAAAATTTGGAAGGAACTCAAATACTTGGAGGTTAAAGAGCATCCCACTAAAAAGAATGTATGGGTCAACCAGGAAATTAAAGAATAATTTAAAAAATTGATGGAAGCAAATGAAAATGAAAACACAACTGTTCAAAACCTTTGGGATGCAGCAAAGGCAGTCCTAAGAGGAAAGTATATAGCAATACAAGCCTTTCTCAAAAAGTTAGAAAAGTCTCAAATACACAAGCTAACTTTACACCGAAAGGAGCTGGAGAAAGAACAGCAAATAAAACCTAAACCTAGCAGGAGAAGAAAAACAAGAAAGATTAGAGTAGAAAACTATGAAATAGAAACCAAAAGAACAGTAGAACAGATCAGTGAAACTAGAAGTTGGTTCTCTGAAAGAATAAGATTGATAAACCTCTGGCCAGACTTATCCAAACGAAAAGAGAAAGGACCCAAATAAATAAAATCATGAATGAAAGAGGAGAGATCACAGCCAACACTGAAGAAATACAAACAATTATAAGAACATATTATGAGCAATTATACACCAACAAATTAGGCAATCTGGAAGAAATGGATGCATTCCTAGAGATGTATAAACTACGAAAACTGAACCAGGAAGAAATAGAAAACCTGAACAGACCCATAACCAGCAAGGATACTGAAGCAGTAATCAAAAAATCTCCCAACAGAGTCCAGGGCCAGATGGCTTCCCAGGGGAATTCTACCAAACATTTAAAGAAGAATTAATACCTATTCTTCTGAAGCTGTTTCCAAAAGTAGAAATGGAAGGAAAACTTCCAGACTCGTTCTATGAAGTCAGCATTACCTTGATCCCAAAACCAGACAAAGACCCCACCAAAAAGAATTACAGACCAATATCCCTGATGAACATGGATGTCAAAATTCTCACCAAGATACTAGCCAATAGGATCCAACAGTACATTAAAAGGATTATTCACCATGACCAAGGGGGATTTATTCCTGAGCTGCAAGGGTGATTCCTGTTTATTTTTTGAAAAATAATTACTGAGTGACTGCCATATGCTAGGGCCTATTCCAGATGCAGAAATGTGATAGTGATAAAATAGACCTCCCCCACCAAAAAGAAAAGTTTTTCATGAACCTTATATTCTATGGGGGTGGAAGGGTCTTGACAGAAAATAAATATCTAAAATATATAGAGTGTCAGATTTAAAAATCATAAAGCAGGAAGAATAATATGGATATGTGTGCTTTCTAATGTAAATCTAGAGATTAGTTTTAGCTTCAGGCATGGCTTGATCCAGGAAATGGATCAAACAATGTCATTCCCCATTTATTTCTCCATCTCGTGTTCATTTCCTCAGTGTACCGTAGGTTGTCTCATTAAAGTAATTGCAAGAATTCAGAGCTTACATCATCAAAAAAAACCTAGCAATTTCAGCAGATGAAGCAGCTGTTTCCTGTAGCTTTAACATTAAGCCACACATGAGTCTTAGAATGATTTGGGACCTATCTCTGACATGAATCAATCACAGGAGAAGAGAATACGCTGATAGTGTAGGGGTTGGGTCATGTGACCAGTGTTGGCACCAAGCAGTGGAATGAGCCCAGTCAAACCAAGTAAATTGAAACATGGAAGGACAGGATCTTTAAGCAAAATGAGGGTTCTCCTATAAGAGGAAGGCAGAATGAGTATTTGGAAGGCAGAAGCAATAGGCATGTAATACACTTACTCACTTATAATTTTGCTTTCTGAAACAACAGAAAATAGAGTTACAGTGCATGTACTGTCTGTGTAGGGGGAAGGGCTGTTTATCCTGTGGAGCATCATATCTCCCACAGTTGGCATAGTCCTGGGATGTGGTAGACACTCAAACTCAAAAGGAACAAGCAAGTGAATAAGTGAATGACTTAGATACATGATTGTGGCTGCCCTGGTTAAATAATACTTACTGTCATTGCCAGCATAAGGAAAATTGTAAGGCAGCTGTGTGTATTTAACTGCCTTATAGGATGAACAATGAAAAGGGACTTAATTGGCTGTAATAGGGTTGGTTACTATCAGATACTCAATTGAATAATTACTGGTTTGGGCCAAGGGATGTTTTTATCCTTTACTCAGATTCTCTACGTGTGGTTCATACTCATTCTTACTTTTTCTTTTAGAAAGGAAAAGGAAATTCTCCTTTAAAGAGGGAAATTGGTATGCTTTTATCTGTCTACACTGTCTGAGACATTCTATTGAATATTTACAATACTTATTTTTAATAAAAGTAGATTAAACTGGTAAATAAGTAAGGAAATACATTATTTTTGGATATTTCTGTACATGATGTCATTGAAATTTCTAGTGATTTTATGTACTTCAAAAATTATTGGGGATGATTAAGTTAGTGTTGCTAGAAAGATAAGAAGGAATACTTTCCATTATGCCCAATAAGAGATTCCACATTTCTTAAGTTATTCTCCAGAGAACACTGTATACAGTGGGGACATTTAACTAATTAGAAGTAAATTCACATATGGTGGTTGTAGGGGAAGGTAGTTGTTTCTCCATGACCATGTGAATCCATTGAAGAGAAGGTGATCAGCATGGGTCCTGAGGAAAGGGCCACATACGCATTTCATTCATAAATGGTATTTAGAAATTGAAAAACTAAGCTGTATTTCTTTGCCCCAAATCGGGCCCTTCTCTGGTTTGACATTATTAGCAGATCAGTCTCCTGCCCCTCTTCTTCTTTTTCTTCTTTTAATTAAGTTTTATGGTTTCAGGTCCAACATTTAGGTCTTTCATCCATTTTGAGTTTATTTTTGTGTATGGTATAAGAAAGTGATCCAGGTTCATTCTTTTGCATGTCACTGTCCAGTTTTCCCAGTACTGTTTGTTGAAGAGACTGTCTTTTCCCCGTTGCATATTCTTGCCTCCTTTGTCATAGATTGACCATGTAAATATGGGCTCCATATTCTGTTCCATGGATCTGTATGTCTATTTTTGTGCTAGTGCCGTACTGTTTTGGTTACAACAGCTGTGTACTCTATCATGAAATCTGGAATTGTGACAACTCCAGCTTAGTTCTTCTTTCTCAAGATGGACTATTCAAGGTCTTTTGTGGTTCCATACAAATTTTAGGATTATTCTAGTTCTGTGAAAAATGCTGTTGATATTTTGTTGGCGATTGCATTCAATCTGTAGATTGCTTTGAGTAGTATGGAACTTAACAATTCTTCCAGTCCATGATTATGTTGGGTCTTTCCATTTGTTTCCATCATGTTTAGTTTCTTTCATCAGTGTTGTATAGTTTTTATTATATAATTCCAATTGTTAATGAAATTGCTTTCTTAATTTCTTTCTCTGCTACTTGATTATTAATGAACATAAGTGCAACAGATTTCTATATTGTTTATATCCTGCAACTTCACTGAATTCATTCATTCTAATGTTCTATTTTTGGGCTTTCATGGGTTTTTTTGGTGGAGTTTTGAGAGTTTTTTTTTTTTTTTTTTTAACATATGGTATCATGTCATCTGCAGATAGTGAGTTTTACTTCTTCTTTGCCAATTTGGATGACTTTTATTTTTGGTCTGATTGCTGAGGCTGGGACTTCCAGTACTACATTGAATAACAGTGCTGAGATGGACATCCTTGTCTTGTTCTAGACCTTAGGGGGAAACCTCTCAGTTTTTTACCATTGAGGATGATTTATCTGTGGCTTTTTCATATATGGCCTTTATTATGCTGAGGTATATTTCCTCTAAACCTACTTCGTTGGAAGTTTTGTAATGAACAGATGTTGAATTTTGTCAAATACTTTTTCTGCATCTATTTGGATGATCATATGATTTTTATCTTTAATTTTGTTAATGTGGAGTATCACATTGATTAATTTGTGGATACTGAGCAATCCTTGCATCCTCAGTATAAATCCCACCTGATCATGGTGTTTGATCCTTTTAATGTATTGTTGAATGTGATTTGTTAATATTTTGTTGAGAATTTTTGCATCTATATTTATCAGGGATATGAGCCTGTAGTTTTCTTTTTTTGTAGTGTCTTTGGGTTGGTATCAGAGTAATGCTGCCCTTGTGGAAAAATTTGGGAGCTTCCCTTCTATTTTTTTGGAATAGTTTGAGAATAGGAATTAACTCACCTTTAAATGTTTGGTAGAATTCACCTGTTAATTCTTCTGGTCCTGGACTTGTTTTTTGGTAGATTTTTTATTACTGATTCAATTTCGTTACTAGTAATTGGTCTATTCAGATTTTCTATTTCTTCCTGATTCAGTTTTGGAACATTATGTTTCTAGGAATTTATCCATTTCTTGTACAGTATCCAATTTGTTGGCATATGCTTTTTCATTGTAGGTTTTTGTTTTTTTTTTTTTTTACAATCCTTTGTGTATCTGTGGTCACTCTCTTTTTAAATATTTATCTACCCTTCCTTGTTCTGTTATCCATTCTTCCTAGCATTTATTTTTTTAGCATTTACCATGTGATAGAATTTGTGCCAAATATTTTGCTACATCATCTCCTTCTGTTGTGATGTCTGCTAATCTTATAAAGTTCTCTCTGTTGCTTGTTAGTAATGATTGCTTAGTGCATTCTTCCTTAGAAACATTTTAACAGTGGTTTTTTTGTTCTAACTCAGTGATTCTGAACTTGAATGTGCACCAGAATCACTTAGAAGTCTTGTTAAAACAAATCATTGGGCTCCTTTCAGGATTTCTGACTTACTTTGTCTGGGATCATGTCTAAATATTTGGATTTGCAGTGCATTCTCAAGCAATGCTGATGGTGGGGAACCACACTTTGAGAGCCATTGCTCAACCTCAAAGAAGTAGTTGGTTATGATGAAAATCTGCTTGGTGTTGTGAGGAAAAAGCAAAACGTGAAATAATAGGAAGTGCCCAGTTCCACCCCAGTTCTTTCATCTAGGGAATAGATTACTAATTTAACTTTGAGCTTTGGTTTCTTGAATCGTTAATTTGTGGGTATGCATGCATATCTTCTTAGGACATCTGTAAGGATGAAAGTAAGGAACAATGCGACATCCTTTTGAGTTGATAATATTATACAAGAGAAGGGTGGTGAAAATGATGGATAGAGCATTTAGATTGCTGACAGCAGTCAGTGGGAGTCTGCTACAGATGGAGTTTAAATGTAGAATGATCCTCTTTTCTTCATTTGTTCAACAAATATTTAATGATCACTCAGTAGATGGTAGGGGAGAGAGGTAGGAGTGAAGAAAAGATGCTTGTGTAGAGTTTAAATTCTTGGAGGAAAATACAACAAAGAGGATAACACAGTATGTTCTGAGGTAAGAAGTAAAATGAAAAATAAAATGGAAGTGACTTGACCATAGGTATATGAAGAGAAGCATTTTTAATTTACACATAATACTTAGACTAATCTCTTGGGGGAGCTTAATCAAAATGCAGATTCTCATACTCCACCCCCAGACATTCCTATTTTATCTATGGCCTGGGCTGGAGCCTGGGAGTTGCCCAATGCCCAAAGGTGGTTGTAAAGCAAATGGACTTCAGAGTCTGACTAAGAAACCGTGAGCTGGAGGGTAGTAAGAAGTTTTAGCAGTGTAGCTAGAGAGATTTGGAAAGGAAGCTGGACAGGGACTGAAAGGGCAGACACAAAGAGAAACAGTGAAGACTAAAATCCCTAGGGGAGAGAGGTAGGGAAAAGCTCAGGCAAACTGGCTGGCTGGAAAGGCGGTAGGGGTGGGGTGGGAGGGACCTATGTGTGATTTTGGCTATTCCTTACCTTGGTGGCCTTGGGCATGTTACTTAGCTTCTTGAAACCTTAGTTCCACAAAGAGGGAGGGTGTGTGTGTGTGTGTGTGTGTGTGTGTGTTACACATATGCATACCTGTCTTCATTGTTGGTAGTTTTAATGGTTACAGATTATACATGCCAAACTCCAGGCCCTGCATCTGCACCATAGATGGTGGTGGTGATCCTGATTTGAAGGCGTATGAAGCTGTGGTAGAATAAATTCTCAAAATATAATCATGAGGATAAAGAGGACCCAAAAGCATAAAAGCGATACAGGGTGGATCTTGACACTCAGTTGTGTGCCTCAGAATATTTTGCCAATATAGGCATATGTCAGGAAAGTTCTCATGATAGGAAACAGTTTGGAAACAGTCATTTGGGTAGAACTCCTGGGAGTTTCCTGCCCCTGGATTTTCTTTCCCTGTGTTTTGTGAGTCGTTTTCAAAGACCTAAGGAAACCAGTAGTTCTGAGTTCATCACTTGGCACCTGCATTATCTAGCATAGTACAACTAAGAGTTTTCACACAGTTTCATTTGTACCTGTTCCCAACTGGATGCCAGGATGGATAAAGCATTTCTCTGCCCACCTGAAATTAACTGTATGTGAAAGCCCTTCTGGATTTTGTTATTGCCTATTCTGGGGGTTTATTTTTTACAGTAAGCATTATGTGGTATGCTGGAGGGCACTGTCGTATTTAGTGTTTGTCCAAAGAAGAACCAACGAGGCTTTTTATTTCTGAGACCCACTGTATCTCCACCATAGTGAAAAACAGAGAATGGTAATCTCAGTGTGTTTGTGATTTTATGAAACTGAAGTCAAAACAAACACCCTTAGTTTTTTTCCCAGAGATGAATAAAAGATCAATTTGGATTCTGAGATAAACATGTCTTTAGTCCACTTCTTTTTTCCTGACATTTTTCAGGTATCCAACATTTGCTACAGAAAATGTGTTTCATGTTTCAGGTCTGACTATGAGAATTTCACTCCCTGATTAAGTCTGTTGGATCTCCAATCTGGCCCCTTGGATCCCATTTTCTGATCTTACACCATTGATCCTTTACATGACATATCTGTTTTTTTCTCCTATGGAAAAAGCCATGCAGACAGTTCTTTTTTTGTCTCCATGGCCTCCAAGTACAGAATTGGGCACATTATTGGTGTTAGGTAATTACTTAATTAAATTGCACCGATTAAAACAAGGAGTTAGAGTTCTTGTTAGCTCGCCTTATTTCCTCTGCAGTGAAATTTTCCAAAATGCATTCTATAGAACATTAGTCCTATAAAATGCTCCATTAAAAAAGAGTCTGTGGTCATACAAGTTTAGGAAATGCTCTGTGTGCTAGTCCGTTCTTGGAGGTTTGTAATACACATTGGATACAGACTGAAAAAATCCAACACTAAGGATTCTATTTAATTTGTTAGCTCCCTGCATGATTTTGACAAAGGATCTCTTTTCTGTTGCTTCATTCTTTTTGCTGTGAGAACTCTTTGGGAAACGCTGTTTTACTACTATCTTATTCTTAACTCACTTCAAGCTTTTCAACAGCATCTCTGAAAAAAGTGTTTTCTCCTTTCACAAACTGAAAAACACTGATCTCATCTCATCTTTGTACTTGGTGGTTTGCTGGAGCCAGCTCTTAGCTGTTGGTGAGAATATGTCTGATTGAGTTCACACGTCTTCCAAGTCCATGTGGACATCATATAGGGTGCACCCCCACCCCACACCCAAGCCGGTTAGTTAATCAACCTGTGGATACAAGTAGACATAGTCTATCAATACTGTGTCACAGCTGGCTAAGGGCATGGTTGCAAAAAGAGCCTAGATTTTCCAACTCTGTTTCGGGACTGTGTGTGTGTGTGTGTGTGTGTGTTTTCCTTCTTCTAGGTTTATGGAGGTATAAGTGACAAATAGTGTAACTATTTAAAGTGTACAATATGGTTTGCTATGCATATACTCAGGGTTTGTTTTTGTTTATTTTATTTTGTTTTTTTAGATACCCAGTATCACAGGCAGGTATAGGAAATTTGCATTTGTTGCTTGTCTACATTTACCAGAGGCACTTGTGTAGGTTAAAGAGTTTCATGCTCTGAGATTCTGAGAAGTAAAAATTCTATGCCCGTTTTTCAGTTGTAGATGCTAAAGTTGGAAAGGGTTTGTTTGTCCCTAAACATTCATTTAATGACAGAGCCAGAGTTCCCAGATACATAGATAGAAACAACTCTTTCCCTCCCACCACGCCTGTATTTTCCAGCCTTGTGACCTTGTACAGGTCATTTCTTTGAACATAAATTTCCTCACTGATACACTTAGAAGAAGATAATCCTGAACTACCACACGGGGGTATTGTGGAACTGGAACAAAATGTTGTGTGTGTGAGTGTATTTTATAAATTACAAAGTGCTATTACAATTTTATTAGTCTGTTACTCATATAAAATATTAAATCGTGACACCACTCTACTTCAATTTCATATTCATTAATAGGAATGAGAAGCAGTTTAGCATAGCAATTAAGAATGCAGACTTTGTCATTAGGCAGGCCTGAGTTAATCCCTTCTTTATCTCTTACCCACTGGGTGATTTGGGGGCAGTTACTTCTCATACCTCAGTTCCCTCTCTTAAAAAATGGAGGTAATTCCAGTACCTAATTCACAGAGTTGTCCTAAAGATTAAATTATACGAGAAAAAACACGACAGTGCCAGGTGGAGAGTTAATTCTTTAAAAAAAATAATTAGAGTTATATTTATCTTATTCATCTACTAATTTAACTAGCCTTATAAGAGAATTGTCTCTCTTCTTCCCATAGACCCTGTTTAGGGTACTACTCTTTTATTCTTTAACTCCAAGATCAATTTCTTGTTTTTTTGTTTTTTAATTGAGGTATAATTGACATATAACATTATATTTGTTTCAGGTGTTTGATACTCATGTACATTGTGAAATGATTACAACTATAAGTGAACATCCTCACCATACATAGTTAAAATTTCTTTACAAAGCTTTACAAGCTTAATTTCTTCTTCTTCTTTCTTCTTCTTTCTTCTTCTTTCTTCTTCCTTCTTCTTCTTCT
>NC_058409.1:104055828-104056056 GCF_002201575.2 Neomonachus schauinslandi | reverse complement strand
TTCTTTCTTCTTCTTTCTTCTTCTTTCTTCTTCCTTCTTCTTCTTCTTCTCCTTCTTCTCCTTCTTCTCCTTCTTCTTCCTTCTTCTTCTTCTTCTCCTCCTCCTCCTCCTCCTCCTCCTCCTCTCTTCTCTCTTCTCTCTTCTCTCTTCTCCTTCTTCTTCTCTCTTCTCCTTCTCTCTTCTCTCTTCTCCTTCTCTCTTCTCCTTCTTCTTCTCTCTTCTCCTTCT